>NC_051852.1:78744554-79047585 GCF_905115235.1 Hermetia illucens | reverse complement strand
GCATTTCCAAAAATAACTACCAATATTAAGCAGGTATGCTATGCAAAAATGAAGCGTTCCAACGCTCGAGGCTAGATTATTTTCAGGATTAAAATTTTCCGAACGAGATTCCTTCAATTGATTCATATGATATTCCTTCTCCGCATTTCCACTAGCGCTTCGATTGCACGAACAATGCTGAACAGTTGATTTGTATGCCGAATATGAGATGCAATTTTTCATAAGCGTTAGTGCTCATGAAAATTTTATTCATGGATAGATGGCTGACTTTAGTCAGGATTTTCTCCTGGAATTGCAGATAGAGTTGAGTGCAAGACAGAAGGCTGAACGAGGTAGCTCCACCTCATAAAGGCCTTAAATATACATTTTTATTGAATCAATCCTCTACCTTTGGCAATCATTCTGTTTCATAGCTCTACAATTTGGAGCAGCGCAATATACTGTTGAAGGTGATCTAAAAGAAGTAGATACGAGTATAATTGTTTTTATGCAGATTGAAAATTCAGATTTAGATAATCATGACGGGGAATGATGAAATGGGAAGAATATCATTACAGTAGTGCATCAATCCAATGCTGCCTGCTTCCAATAGTACTGTGAGGGTATAATGGATTTCAAGGAAGTAGATCCTTCTGACTTTTCAATGTTAACATGCTAGCCCCGTGTCTACCTATATCTTTTTTATATAAAAATAGAATAAAGTGTTTCTATAAATCTGAAGCCATGTCTTGTAATCTCGCCTCCGTCCACGACTTGGTAGAATTTAAATTGTCCATCTCCTGTCTTGCTCACTTATTATAAAACCATTTCATAACACGACCAGAAATAAGAGGAAGTTTAATTTCAACTTCTGTTTTACGAGGAGAGGGGCGCGCGCACCCGAGACTTTCGCTTACGTATACTTTGATTGCACTGACAAAAGCATTCAACTTGAAATCAAATATCGTAAAATTTGGCCACTTCCTGCTCACTACGTTTATCTAATACATAGTTAACTACTTTTTCTCCACAGTTCCAGCGAGAATCTGCCACCATTATTCGAATGTTATAAACTGAATTCGGAGCAAGTCAAATGTAAAATCCTGTGATTGACCACAAAGTTACAGAGAGAATTTTCGCTTTCTGATTGGAAAAGTTATTGGAGTGTACGTGTCCGAAATGAAAGTTTCTTCTTCCTTTTAGGGAGAAGGACCACTGAAAAGGAAACCAGGGATGTGCAGAAAATGGCTAGCTTAAAACATTACAACATAACTCGATTGTGCGGCGAAAGATGAACACGTCAACATTGCTAGCAAGCTGTTAATCGGATACTTCATCTACATAAATCTACTGAATGGCCAGCCAGCAAAGTCTGTAGGAAATCGCAAAGGATCAAGTTTTTCTCTGGATTATGCCTTGTTTTCCAGTGTATAAGGCTACAAGACTCTGCAAGCTGGAGTCAAGTGAATGGTAAACCGGAATAATATCCATGAAAATAGACTTTACTATACCAACAAGTAATTTGGCTTCTCGTTGGTTATTCACAACCTGCAAGAACTGCAAATGGTTTCCATTTCAAACTCAACAACTCATACCTTTTCTGGTTTGAAAATCCTGATACTGGGTACCCCTTTCTATGAAAATTACCCATCATTTGATGCGGACCAGTGTATTCTGCAATCTTTCTCATATATCCCTTCCCTCGTTCCAACCAATATCTTGGAATTAATACATCCTTGCAAATATCAGTTGATATGATGATTTCTCGCATATTGCAGTCCTGCTTGCTTGCGAAGTTTCATCTAAACCTCCAGTTCAAAGTCGGACGGAAATGCAATATGCACTGCAATTACCAGTGCCATGTCAAAGGGGGGCAGAAGTAGAGATGAGAAACTAATTGGTATGAAAGTTTGTGCTTGGTAAATAGCTAAAACTCAGAATCTCATTGCAATCGCTAATAATCGACGGAAAAGTTTTCTTTTACGTTTTCGCCCCATCCGACTTGCTTGAGCACTGAGTTCATTGTTCTGGGGGGAGTGCAACAAACTGCCATAATGACTGTCAACAAAAGCTTATGGAAATACTCGAGAATGAGTTTCGAAATTGGATTAGTGTTTGAGATAAACAGCATTGAATTCTTCGCCACAAAGGGATTATGATTCATATGAATGCAAATGAAATGGGTGGACAAATGGTTGTGTTGGATGTTTAATATATGTGGCCGCAATGCCAGTTACGGATGATAAAAACATCGGAGCGTCGGTTTAACGGATTCCGCTCTGCAGACAGATTTCAGCTGTAAGAAGTCGTGAAACCAGAAGAGGGTCGCTTCAGGTAGGAATGATTTTGTATGTTTCTTGTATATTGTATGTCGGAGCCTAGGCACCATCTAATGACAGCTTGATGATTTCTAGGCTGACCCTGACCAATGTGCGAGGCCAGATAAAAGCAGCAGGATCACTCTCAAGACCAGTCGCCATCAACAACGGTATAAGACAAGAGGATGTCTTATCATGCGTCCTCTTTTTCTTTTTCTCAAAAAGTGATCGGTGATGTTAAGGTAAATAGGAGGAGCACAACCGCTTCTAAGTCCACCCAACTACTTGCCTATGCTGACGGTATCGATATCAAGGGAAGAATGACCTGAGACGTACAAACTGCCTTCATCCAGATCGAACAGGAGGCGCGAGATCTTGGGTTGCACATCAATGAAGGCAAAACAAAGTGTATGGTGACAATGTCAACGCCAATATTCAACCTACCAACAACATCAAATCACACTGATCAAACGGGAAGAATAAAGATAGGAGACTATAACTTTGAGACCGTTGATAATTTCTCCTATCTAGGGTCGAAAATCACAATCGATAACAGCTACGACGATGAAATCCGCGCACGGTTGTTGGCAACCAACAGAACCTATTTTAGATTAAAAAAGCTGTTCCGTTCGAAACGTCTCACCATAGGGTCAAAGCTCTTACTATAAAAGGCAATGATCTTGCCAGTCCTCATGTATTCCTCGGAGGCTTGGGTTCTTAGCAAGAAGAATTGCGAACTCTTGGCCGCGTTCGAGAGAAGAATCCTCCGAAGAATTTTTGGCTCCCTACATGAGGATGGACGATTCTGTAGCCTACATAACGACGGAATCTATAAGCGATGCAATGACCGTCAGGTTGTATATAAGATCCGGCTCAATAGGTTACGGTGGGCGGGTCACTTAATCCGTATGAATGAGGATGATCCACCCCGGAAAGTCTATAAGGGAAATATCTATGGTAAAAAAGAAGACGAGGCAGACCCTATCTGAGATGGCGTAGGTCAGAATACCAGTCAACTTTTAAGGATATCGAATTGGTGGACCTCGCCGCAAAACCGGGATGCCTTGAGCTCTTTATTAAGTTGGCCTAGACCGGATACCGGCTGTTGCGCCGTTGGTGATGATGATTTTTTTCAGATTTTTGGGTTGAGTAGGTTCTCAGAATGAGTCCGTGGAAGAATGATCACTTTTCAGCCTTCGCCCTCCCCCTTGTTCATTAAATGGCAAAGTTGAGAGCAAGTACTAATCGAGACCATTTATTTGATACATACGGTAGAACGGTTTTTGAGAAAGATGCGTGTGACAGACAGACATACAGGCAGACAGATAGCCCGACAGAAAGGAAACCAGTTTTAATAAGGTTTTGTTTTACACAAAGTAATAGCAGTTGATTCGCAAAAATGCAGTCGCAGCTAAAGAATTAAGTATTGTATTGGTGAAAACGCGAGTCTGTCAGGTTGGCAGATCTTTACTAGCTTACACTTCTATTGAATTATAATATATTATGTTGGGTAAGAAAGTTTCATTGTCTGGCCGAGTAAACAATGGAGTCGATTCGCTTTTTGAATGTGGTATTCTATCCTCCTTTTTATTTAGTCCTTTGCCGATTCAGTAGCGGATTCGCCTCCTCTGAATCGTATGCATCGTTTCTCTAGGGCATAGTCTTGGTCTGGGCGGAGTTGATAGGTTCGGAAATCACCATCTAGGGTAACAAGCTATCTTTGTTTCAGCGATAGAATTGGTGGCACCTTTGAGCATCAAAGTGGAAGGCTCGGACACTTATCATGCACTTATATGTATAATACTGTAAAAAAGACATAGTATATGCCAATCAGCATCAGTTCTAAATGGGTAATGTCCCACTGAACATACACAAAGAGGCATGGAATGGGGAAGGCTCAGATGAATCATCACTTTCAAAAAAAACCTGCGTCTCAAGTAGCTGCAAAAAAAAATTCTTAAGAATAATATTGAAATAGCGCTGGCTCAAGAACATAGGATGCCCGGGAGCAGATGTATATTCTGTGAGGAGGATGCTGATAATTTGAGATAAAAGCTAAAAACCGAAAGCTTATATGGTCTTCAAATACAATTTGAAGTATAAATGTTTTTTCGGGAGCCTGAAAACCCTGGGAGCACTCACGGGCAATTTTTCAGGAAATGGAATTCAGAGCTCACTGCCTCACGACTTCGATGTTCAGACCAGTGTTGGCAAGTGATTTCTCCTTAGCACGAATTGCATAATTTTTCCACGATCGATGCAACCCCCTAACGATTGCGGTTATCCTCATTTAGGATGTGACCAAAACGTGTCACGCCACTAGTCCAACGCAACATCTTCGTTGCCGTTACCGGAAGACGCCGTTCATTGTCTTTTACAGTAGGCCAACACCCCGAAGCATAGAGAGCGACAGGACGGACGACATTGCGGTAAATTTTCGATTTGAGACGTTCATTGATAAGTCGATCACAAAGAACACCAGTTGTGGAACGCCACTTCATAGCTCTACGTTAAATGTTCTGCGAAATTGGCAAGACATTCACAGTTGAGGAAGCTATACCTATGCTTTTGGTTCGATTATTTGCCTTTGGCTCTCCTGTATTATTTTCATGATGGCTGTGGTTATTCACACTTCGCCGCCATAGATCAATGTGGGTTTAATCTGTGGAGGTGCATTTTAGATTACAGAAACTGCATGTACTTCTTAATTACGGAAAAGATATTGTGGCAACACATCAGTGGCGATATGGCACTTATAGCACTCAGTCTGGTTTTGATAAAAAATGTGTTTGCTCCAACAAAGAAAAACTAAATGGCTGCTTTCAACGCAGTAGCCTCGTGTTTTTTAGTAAAAAGGTGCCATCTTTAGAGCTTGTTATATTTCAACGCCGGGAATTGTAGGACCCCATTTGGTTCCCAAATGTCCTTTTCGGTAAATAACGGGGCTCCAATATGTAATACTCAAGAGATAAATGCAGCAAATAACCATTTTTGTACATTTGAAGAAGCATTCAAAATGCATTCGAAGGGCATAGTATTTTTAAATTTTAGTTGGCATCTTCTTTTTTCCATTCTCATCAAGAAGCGGAGTATATATTATATCCAAATTGAGAGGCCTTAATAAGCTATTTAAAGGGCTTAAAGCTATTTAAACTTCAACGGTACTTCTGTTTAAATTTTTAATTAAAAATTCAATTTAAATTTTAAATATAAAACGCATAATGCCCAGCAAGTTCTATGCATTTTTTCAAGTGTTTTGGAACTGCGTAGATCCCCTCTTCCTACAGATTTTGAACTATCACCCAATTTCGCATGCTATCCTCGATTTCTTCGCGGTTATTTACCAGTGTTTCTTTTGAAAATACCAATAGAAGGCAATCAAATCTAGCCTAAGTAGAAATAGAAAGTTTTCAAAAATTCTCCATTCCGTTTCCTCTAGTTTATCAGTTGTTGTAGCTTGGCCTTATGGATATGGAATCAAATGTGGAGCCGAATCATTTTATTCCAGAATAACAACCATCGAATGGGAGAAGTAAAAAGTAAGAATTTTTGTGCCGGTTTCTTTTTGCAGTTGAACGCAAAGCGAAAGGGGAAGTATGTGAGGCAAGTTTCGAAAGGCGGTCAATCCTATAGTTATGCTTTCGTTGGGTAGAAATCAGGGTCTCATGTCTGTGAATCATACAACAGCTACTTGTGTCGTTCAGGAAGCATACCCTGCCATAACCGTTAAGAAACAACAGTGGTCGTTAGATGGTTATCCAGTTTCTGCTGCTACGCATGCCACAATCTGAACTAACTTCACACAGATGGAGGATCGGATCTGGTGGGATTTAGGAGCGCAAATATACAGGCCATTCATTCAATTGGCAACTTTGAATTATTTTTGGCAAATTGACAAGGTCGTACTATTCCCATTTATAGAGCAGCGGTAGCAGGGTTATACCACTTGCCATGGAATTACCACCAGATACTGCTTAAACAAACAATCGACACAATTGACCATGATCTCAATAAAGTCTTAGCATGCTGCCAGTATCAATTTAGAGGTCTGATCTGCATGTCCGCTTTCCTGATTTCCAGTCAAAACCTCGTGCACCCTTTTTAACCTGGCCCTGGAAAAATTTATCCATGACGCTGAGTTAAATGTGAGAGGCACCATCCTCTTTAAATCTACCCAAGTACTGGGCTTTTTCTGATTTCCTGTCAAAATCCTCGAAACGCATCAGGTGCAGACCTTTACAAAAAGAAGATGGGTTCACGCCCCTTTCTTTAATAATGGTTCACGGTACACTAACTGCTAATTTGTATTCAAAGCTGTTTGAAGATACTGATTTCACGTCTTTTTTATATCTGAGTAATGGGAATTAGATTCCCTTACTCATGAATGGCTTTACTAGTTAAATAATGGCCATATATAATTCCCCGAGGTAGTTTTCTAATCCTAATGTATCGTTCTTAACTTTGCAGACAAGCTCATATTTGACTATACGAGGATAAAATAAAAATCTAGTTCACAAAGGATTCAACCTGATAGATTGAAATGTTTATCGAAAGCCCCCATGTAATAACATTGAACCGTTCGATTTTATAATAAAATAAACTAACTACAAAATAGGACCTAGCGTACGGGGAAATATTCTCTTTAGGATTTCGCTGTCCGATATAATATGTTTTCCCCTGAATTAGCTACACAACGCATTGCACATCATGTGTATTGTAAAACATACATATATAATTAAAGGCAAAGGAACTGGTGTAGTAATCTGTCGAACTAAAATGTTAGATATTGCCTTCTGTTTGTAGTCCCCATGCATCCAAAAGGGGGGTGTAAATTTTTTTTTCATCAAATATAGTCATATGGGGTATCAAATTAAAGGTCTCAGTTAGTGCTTTTCGAAGCCGGTCTTAGTTTTGACATTTGTTGAAAAGGTGGGGAGTGCGGGGGTTGAAAGTTTAAAAAAACCCATTCTCAGAAACTACTAAACCGAAATATCTGAAAAAAATCAGAGGGCTGCCACTAATAAAGTTAATAATAGTACAATACAATAATTTTTAGTAATTGACAGGAAAACCCCCCTTAAGTTCACCCTAGAATCACAATGACTACAACATACAGCATAATCCTGCCAAATTTGGTGAAAATTGCACCATTACTAACAAAGTTAAACTAGGTCAAAACTGTCGCTCCTCTGCAAATTCAAGACTATGAATGTCAATATCACTTTTAAGTGAATATTTTCACATAATATATGCTACATGCTAATGGGACAAATGCACCCTCAAATCTCTTTATAAAAGAAATACACAAAACCTTTCATACCTGAAGCGTCTAGCTTCCGGTGTCCCGACTTGTTTTTCTGTTGACTGGGATGGCAGTTTGTGTGAACAATGCGCAGACATTTTCACGACGCGTGAAATTAAGATTTGATTTGGTTGTGGGTGTTTTAGCATCAGTAGAAAGCAACTCATGGTGAAGGTTGAGAAAAGAAGAAAACATTAAACTCGGCATGAATAGTTGCGCGATATTCCACTTCAGCCTTTGTGCGATTAGAGCACGAAGCAATAAAAAAGAATGAATCATGTGTAATAATCGGGGATAATCCCCTGTATTACAATCGATTTTGTTTGAAAACTGAATTTTCAAATCGTAGATCTTCCGTTCAACGTTTTTCTGACTTCTTAGCTTCCATTCTTTTAAAACTTGCACTATCTTATCTCAGTTTGACTATTCCATTTGATTTACATAAGGACAGAAGACATTCTGTATGTAAGTATATAAATATGTATTGGAAAATATTACAATATAACCTAGTCCCTTTTGTACTCACTTAGTGAACTTTTCGTTTCAAATTGTCCAAATCCGAAGGAGCAGTGGCGAGAGTAGCGAGGATGTATTGTAACAATACCATACAAGCTGGAATGCAATGAAAAACTTCAGAATAACTTAACACTTCCGAATATCTCATTCGATGCTTGATTGAAAACGGCAATGCTGATGGAAGTTCTGTTCTATTCTTCTTCCATCGTTTCGTATCTTGAACTGTCGATACACCCTAGTAAGGGAAGTGCAGATAGTAGAGTACATATAGCAGGAGGAGTGACGGAAACGGGAATTTTAAAAAAATGGATCAACAAATCAGACGGAAAAACTTGCAAAGGATCCTAGTTTATTTGCTCCTTTGAAACTTTCTTATAACTTCCGTTCACTCGTTCAGTTCAACCGTCGATGCTTGTTGCCTGAATTGTGATTCCCGGCGATAAAACTTTCAAATTAGACAGTTGTAGGGTGTTATTGTTGCTGCAGCTGCTCAAAAAGGGGCTTCTTCTAGTTTGAAAAAAGCGGAGCATTCACTCTATCTGAGCTGAGCTCAATATCTTTCATTCCTAAGCTTCTTTCCGATGTTCACTTTGGAAAAATCCTGATGCTTTCGATCGCAGTTTCGTGCAGAAATAAGAATAAATTATTCCATTCGCAAGAATAAGAGGAAAGCGGGACGATATCAAGCTAGAAGGCGCTTTAAAGGGGGAGGTGTGTGTGTTTTAAATTGAGCGTAGTTTTTAATTATTTAAAATGCATCTTCTGTAGCCATCGATTTTCGCAACTTAAGCAAATTAACATCTCAGTAAAGGCAAAACCTTCAATCCTATCATATCTACCTTTCTCGTCCTCTTCTGTTTCAAAATTCAGTTGCCGTTGACACATTTTACAAGTACATTCGCAGAGTATGGTTATTATTAACTGCTTAACAAATATCGCGAATAGTCAATAATGCAACTCTCTAATTCCTCTGTGCCCTGGACGGGTTGAAACTTTTAGAGCTGTAACCTCTAACCGTTGACAATTTCAGTACCTTCTTTGAAAATTTATACTTGGTTAGGTTTTAAACAAAATGTCTAAATTGTGTGGGCGATTTAATTTTCAGGTCTTTAATCTTACAGAAAAATCGAAAATAAAATTTTTCCATTTTGGGACTTTATTATAATATATATGATAAGCATTAAGGATAGTTCTCAAATAACCGTTACCCTTTCAACGTAGATTCTCCTCCAAACAATTATCTTGGAAACAAGAAAATTATAGCAGTTCAAAGTTAAGGAAAAAAGAATTTCGGTGAATCCCTTCTCAAGAATCGTAATTTGATTCCTCATGAGAGGGCCAAAAATGGGAAATGGAAGACGTCAATGTGAAACAGCCTCTGACCTTGCCATTTTCAATTAGTTTGTGTACGAATATTTAGCTTGTTTTCCGACATTGTTGTTCGTCCTAAACGATTTGAAGCCAACAAGTATAGAATATATAGTGTGGTCATGGTGCTTTTGAATGATGAGTTGGACATATGTACACATATGCATTTTACGGATGAATTTCCTTTAGGGCTTAACTGATCTCAGGTGGGCTTTACATTTATCCATTTATACATACAACATGTGGCTCTGTCATATTGTTTTGATGTCTGATTGTTTCTTTTGTGTGGTTCGGATATGTATTCTCTAGTGAAACCCTACATCATCCTGCAGATGTATTGCTGCAGAATAATTCATAGTGCCCGGATGGTTGGTGGTTAGAGCAGTAAGCTGATATTGTAATTGTCGTACTTCAAATTAATGGGTTTGTGTACATTCATTTTAGTATTAGCAGTTCGTTTCAGCCAGCCAGGTCAGACAAATAGTCACCTAGATGGTAAGTAATATAAGAGCTGCCGAACAATTGAAGATATCTTCAGCGTCATGAGAGTTCAAGTAGTTAATTCTGAATAGGTAACAAATTGAGGCGAAAGCACATCCTACATAAAATTAGGTAAGAATATCTCTTGCTGATCGTGGTAGGGCATTCTTATCTGGTGGCATGCCCATTAGGTATTCCAACAATATCGAATTGGATTTAAGCTCGTGCTCCCTTTTTAACCTGGCTCTGAAAAAAATTGATCCACCATCCTCTTTAAATCTTCTCAACTACTGGCCTATGCTAACGATATCGCCCCGAAACATACAAGCTGCGTTCATTTAGATCGAGTAACCATGACCGTCATGTTGTGGATAAAATTCGGCTAAATAGGTGTGTCCGGGTAGTTGAGTGGTTAGAGCACAAGGCTGTCGTAGGGAAGGTCGCGGTTCAAATCTCACTGGTGGCAGTCTTGAGTGAAGTGCTCTAACATATCAAATTAGCAAACTTCGCGCGCAAAACCTGGATGACTTGAGGACCTTACTAAGGCAGGCTTAGACCAGATACCGGTTGCTGCGCCTTTGATGATGTCCTAAAGCGTTTTCAGCATTGCACACTTCACTAATCTTATGTGGAGCCACTAAAGCCCACTATCTATGGTAATTGAAGCCCCTAAGATGACACCATTTGTCATATCAAATACGAGATGACGTTTAGGGATAGGATTTTGTAGCACACAGAAAATCCAATGGCCTAGATTGAATAACAGACGACCTAAAAACACTGAACAACCATACATATTTACATATTTGCTCTATTTACACTGAGAGGATTTCACAACTTTGAACGGTTTTGCAGTGGATCGCTCCGGTGCGAACAAAGGAAATGCTAAGGCATCCCAGCAAAAGGTCACCGTTTAAATTTCACTGGTAGCAGAGGCATTTGCAGTGTAGGCTGGATGTTGGACATCAGTTGCTTCAGCTGTGAAAGGGTACCTGAGTCAAATTAGGGTGATAATTGTGAGTAGAAAATTGTGCAGCACCGCGAGCAGCAACATAATCGCGGAGGAGTCTGTTCCGTTTAATGTAAGGAGAGCAAGTGATTCTATTATTTTAAGTATATGTGCAGGTATTACTGGCAGGTAGTAACATGGTCATATTGTACCTATGTATGCAAATTAGAAGATGGGAATGTATATTTTTCATAATAATCCTAGGTGAGAATACTGCCGGCATTTATTGTAATATGCATTAGTACTTATTATAAGGATAAGAGCGTTTAATTTGGCGACAATGAGAATTTGATTTACAATTATATATGTTTTTCCCAAAAATTGCTGAATATATTATCAAATTGTAACTATTTGGGGCGCTTAATATCTAATAGCATTCTCCCGTATATCCGTTACATTTTAGGGATTGTCTGGTTTAGCGGCGGCATGTTTTTGACCTGTATTCCAGGCCTGTATTAAGTTCACGGGCCGTCTGCCTGTCACATGCAATTTTTTCAGAAACGATTACCCCAATTCACACAAAATTGTATAGAAAGTTGCGAACTGTGAACCGCTAGAAAAGCGATGAATTGCATTGCTACACGTTGAATTTAAGGGGGAACCCAATGTACGTAAGAAGAGGGATGCGACAATTATTTTCACTGAATATAGTTATGTTGAGCATCAGATGAAAGGCCTCGATTTGTACTTTTCGAAGCAGATACTACTTTTTACATTCGTCGCAAAGGGGAGGAGTGCAGAGGTCCGAAAGGGGTTAATTACTTCGAAGACCCATTATCAGAAACTATCAAAAATCTGAAAAAATATGGTAGTCCATGCATATGGTATCTAGGCCTCAAAATACCCCCCTTTGGGATACCTGGTCAAATAAAGTTAATCACAATATATTATAATATTATCAAAAATATACTGCGAAACCCCTTTACAATAATATAAGTCGTTATGGAAATCATGATGGAAAGTTTGGTGGAAATTCCAGCATTAACGTAACATTTTTAATTTTGTTGCATTTTTTTATTTGATTTTCTGAATGGAAAACCATTCAAGAATATTCTGAAAATATTTGAATCTTTTTCTTCAAATGCCATGTACTATTGGTTTCAATGAATTGATTTTAACTGTGTCATGTGTGTATAGTTAAAAAAAATGCACAAAGTTGTGCCTTTTTTACATAAAGTAACGTCCCCCTCCCCCTCCCCCTAAATTTGGGAGTTTTGATTATTTGTTTTCACGCATCAAGTGTCAAAAGGTATCTCTTCAAGTTTAATGTTTCGTTCTACTGAATCCTTGGAAAATCTGGCCCGTGTTTGAAATGTGTTTTGGAGAAAAGTTCACTGGAAGTTTTTGTTGCTTTGTTATTCAGAGAAATCTCGCCATAGCCTGTTCCATGTAAAATTGGGAAAATCAAAAATGAATTGTGACAGTGACTCGAAACCAAAAGTTTAGTACTGGTATCGCGCAAAATAACGGAATTATCTTCAAATCGATCGTACTTTTATACACTTACCAACTGTAGAGTAATAAAATATAGACAAACACATTTCGGTTACTTACATATATGTGAGCTTAGGTGTACATTCTCCACTCAGGAAAGATTAATCTTCAGAATTAGGAATATTTTTAAGAGAAACTTCTACCGACATTTAAATATGACTAAATTATAATAAAAGTAAACATTTCAAATAATAATTATAAAAAGAATGAGAACAAACCTTTGTTACGCTTCTTTATCACAAACCATGCAACTAACGCTGCGTTCACCAATAAAAGACCTAAAGCAGCCAATGCAATTCCAATTATGACCAAATTTGGCATTTCGGACTTTTCCAAAAGTTCAGCTGGCGACGGTTCAGATCCTTTACAAGTGTTTCGTCACAACCACACGTAATCAATAGCAAACGAAACCGAGAAAAAAATTAAAAAAGTAAAAAATGGAAGTCAGAAAACACTAATAATGGAGAATCAGCTTAAAATGAAAAGGGGGGCTCGCAGGATGCAATCGAAATATTGACCAAATAAAATGAAACCGAAAGCCACATTCGCATCGTACACACACTAAAGTATGTCCTTTCTATCCCTATTACCTCGTTTAATTCGATTCTGATTGCGTCTGTGTAGGCAGCATCCAATCAATAGAACGTTTAAAAGGACAATCGTTGTGCCGGATGCCACCCCCACTAAAAGCAGCATTCCCGATGTGCCACCAATTGGAGTTGCAGATGTCGTTGGCGGACCACCTAGGGACGATGCCGGCTGTGAAGGCGGTGGAGCTTCTTTTCACATCCAGAAATTAATAGACAACAATGGAGCACGCATCCGTACGGTGACGTATTTATGAAAACACGATGACAATGGGGACGTTTTTATGATTTCGAAAATTTCAATCCAACCAACGTTATTTTTTCATTGAATGTGTGCATGCAATGTGAACAGGTTGGAGTTATTGAAAAGTGGCAAAATCGGTTTATGTAGGGATTTTAAATTGGTTACGATACGGCAAGGATACTCGGTAATAGATGCAGCTTCGAATTGGTTCATAGGAAGGTACGCAAATCATAAGTGATTTAACATGGTTGTACGGATTGAAGCCATGACCTACTTTCTATTGTAGGGAGGAGTGAATCTAATGTATGGTAGTGAATTGAATTAAGACTTCGCTAATAGCTTGGAGGGTTTTACGAATAACAGATGGAGCGACCATTTAATCACCCACTGTTCATGCAATGAATAAAAATCAGAAGAGAACCGACCTGAAGAAATGTCAGAATCGAATGATCAAAATTTACAATGTTTACACTTCCTGAAGGATTTGGTTTTTTGCTAGAGGCATCCTTTTGGAAAAAAGGATCATTCAACTTCCAATTCGAAGCCATTTCTATCAAAATCAATTAGCTGCATTGAAAGGTAAATTCGTAAACTAAACTCATATCTGATCCGATCTCATCTAGCCCCGCGAAAGTGGTTTCCATCAGCTTGATGATACCCAATCAACCTACCTTTTGTCATAGCGCGTTGCAAATCTGGCAAATACTTGCTGCTACCCAAAGCATTCATTGCCATCACCGAGAAAAGATACAGCGTATTCATCCGCAGTCCTGTGATAGTCATTTTGTTCTGTTGTGTATTGCCGCTATCCTGGTACTTGTAGTGCTCGCTGGATGCCTCTCTATATCGGACTCGATATGATGGCTTCATACCACCATCAAAACCAGGGGTCCAGGCAACTGTAACACTATCATGGGTAACATTCAAAACGTTAAGGTTAAGCGGCATATCCGGTGGTGACGTGATATCTAGGCGAACTTCCGCTTTCGTTTTTCCCAAAGGATTTTCTGCGACACATTCGTACACTCCATAATCGGCGGGTGCAACTTTTTCGATGATAAGAGTCGACTCGTATGTGAGCTGATCAATTTGCCGGACTTCCATGCCATATTTGTATGTCCGATTGACATTCAAAGGCTGACCACCATGTGTCCAATGGAATTTCGGTTGTGGTGCAGCCTGAGCACGACACGGCAGCCTACCGCGTTCACCCGTCCCGCTAGCAGCACGAAGCATTGTGGGTGATTTGTTGATTTCCGGTGCAACTGTCCAAAAGTGAAAAGTTTATTGTTTGAAATATATATTCGTACACGTTTAAATCCGGACAATTTGATAAATGGAAGGAAATAGTTGATGAATTCGAGCTACCCTTTTTTGAAGGACCTTTTAGGAGCTTTTTTTAATTTGAAATTTAAATGCATTAGGAAGCCTTTCTCATTGAAGGAGAAGAGGACGGATCCTATTTTATCTGTCTCTGCTTGGAATCCTTCATCATACCTACATACATGAAATAAGACTACTTACACTTCACTATTAGCAGGACATCACGGCTGGTCGGATTCGCTACTCGATTATCGGCAACACAACGGAAATTGCCGACGTCCTCGCGGCGAGCATTTTTAAAATGTAAAAAGGATGTTCCATTCGCAAATGTTGTTTTTGTTTTTTCCGACATATCATATCCTGGTCGCTCCCATCGTACATGTTCTTCTGTTAGAGGCTTACCTTCCACTGTGCATGAAAGAGTGGCCTCGTCACCAGGGTTAACTATAACATTCTCAGAAACTGACTTGATAGCAGTACCATCTAGAAGTGAGTGGAGTAGTTATCGATGATCAATGCGACAATATTTCAACTAAAGCTTACATTCAACCATGACAGTAATATTAATTGTGGCCACTCCTTGAGAATTCACAGCTTCGCAAGTATAAATTCCTCCATCGTTGCGTGCCAACTTGGTGATGTTCAAGACAGGCCCGTCGCTCACTACACGTTCTGGTTCATTCATAGTTATGGGGATTCCATCCTTGGTCCAAGTGTATGTGATTGACATTGGATTTGCATTCGCCATGAGAACAACTTGCAGAGGCTCTCCTTCAACTCCGACGACAGTTGATGACGGCGGTGGAACGAATTTAGGTGGATCTGCAAAAGAAAATACTCGTTAGATAGTTCAGTAGCCCTTCCTGAGAGGAAAACACTATTTTCCTAGCTAAATCAATCCGAATAGTTTCCCATGTACATCAGCGGGTTCGAGTTTTGATAAAAGTTTGCAAAGGGTAGTTTGCATTTATTGCGATGCTACTGAGAAGTATTAGAGGGAAGGGGGGGAAAGGATCAGGGAAGGGAGGAATGACTATTGAGTAACTGGGGTAAAGCTTTGTGAGACAAGTTTTCAAACTAATACTAATATTTTTGAGTGTACTTTAAGACAAATAATGCTAACTACACATAATACTATGTTAATCAGCGATGGTTAGAAATGAGCAAATGGATTACCTATGCTCACGAGACAGAACAACACTTTCCTAAAAATCAGAAAATGTGGCGAAAGTTGTTTGTCCTTATTCAGTGGTTCCTAAGTGTAAACTCGGGAAGATGGATCAGGTTCCACATCAACTTCAGTAGTCCTTAGACCACATGCAAAAAATGTCGTGTTTTAATTTCCAGGTACAAGCTCACACAAAAGTAAAACTGAAATCCATTGACGTCGGGAAATTGTAAAGCAAAAATCGGCTGATTACGTGAGGAAAGAAGGATATACAACGGATGACATTCTCATCCGAGACTTTTTTAACTCAAGTGTCAGTACTGCATGGTCAAATTTCACATTGATGCAAGCATCTTTTGAGAATGAGAACTGTTTCACTTTTTGGGACACACATTTTGAGTTCTCATTCCCCAATGTACCATCCAATACAAGAAAGAGGATCATTATCGAAAGGTACTAATTAAGCCCTTTTGTTTGATATATGACCATATTCTATGAAAATAAAAGGAAAAAGAAACTTCCGCAGATATGGGGAATCCCGACTTAAACCACACACCAAATGGTGCCACTCGTTGCGCGTATGGCGGTTCACAGACCACATATTCTCACCAAATTTCGTGACGATAGCTCCAGCCGTTTCGGAGCGTGTGACAGACGGACAGGCATACATTGAACAGATTTTAGCAAGGTATTTTTTTCACACAAAAACCGACTACCAAGCCTGAAGTAGAATTATTACAATTTTTAAGTTGCATAAGGACGAATTTACTTGTTGATTTCATCTCCTTATCAACAATTATTTACATCAAACTTTAAAAAGCACTCACTACAAGATTGAACAGAGATGAGAGAAAAATATGAAGAGCTGGATTAGAAACAGAGGGAGAATCAGAATTTAATGCTCTAATAAAAAATATTACTGAAAGAGCTAGCCTCATTTCTATCGCCCTACAGGCGGCATTTCCCAGGAATTTGTAAAGAACAGGATTAAAATGAGCTCCTGCAGTTAGAATAGAGCATCGCGTGGATGCAAAGTCCTTAGGCGAAGTGGTAAATGAAGAACGGTAGACTCGTTCATATCGCCTTGAAAAAGGCACCATGAGGCTTCGCATCGTAGCTATTATCGTCAGCATCATCATGACCATCATCCCGCCAGCCCTAGCAGATAACGTCGCCATCACCATCATCAGTATTACAACTAACACATTTGCCATTGTCGTCATAAAGAAGTAAAGAAAATTTCCAGTAGAAGCAGAAATTCAAAGTAAAAAAGAAAACAAAGCGAAGCAATACGAAAGGAGTTCCAGCCTAGAAATGCTGATTCTTTTTGTCACACGAACCAGTAACAATAATATGAAATATAGAACACGACTATTATATCAGGATGAGTTTAAGTTTATCTTTCCCTCTCCGTGGTCGCATACATTGCCTAGTTTTACTCGAGGCAAGATGTTGTTATTGGAAGAGCATAGAAATTTTGCCCAGCGCGGTTCGCTGGAATTCTGTAAACGGGCGACGATCTTTCGAAAGACAAAGGACTATTTTCGAGAACAAGGAAAAAATGTGGCTGGGAAACCATTACCAGGACTGCGGATATGCTTGTCATGGTCATCATAACCAAAGAGTTTAAAATTGCTTTGCGGTGGATATCACGAAATCTGAAAATAGAGGGATGGGGATACGAAATTGAGATTGAAATAACTACTACGGTTATGTTCTACTAATGCTGAGTGAGAACTCTGGTGGAAATGTTGAAGCCATTTGAAAAATATTTCAGTTGAAATATAGGTTGTTTGGGGTGTCATTTTTGCAATTCTACTAGTGGATTTTAATTACAGTTCAAAAATCGGAAAAAGATATTCCATAGCAACAAATATCCTGCCTACGTAAAACGGAGACAACTGATGTGCTTTTTAAACCCAGATCAAGCTAGCGGGAGATATGATACGAAGGAAAAACTAGACTACGAAGAAAAGCCTAGGCTACTGGCGAACAAATATTGAGTAGAATATATTGACTGTCCTGCTGATGTTAACGAACTACTTGCGGAGAAACAACTATAGTGAAGGAATCGCACAAGGGACAAGAAAAAAACCCCGAACTTTCTGTCAAACCAATTAAAGATCTTAGTTAATGAATACAAAGATCTAAAAAAGTCCATACAACAAATTCCACATATTAAACAGAAAAACGGGAAACCGCCGTTCTGTACAGGATAAGGCAGACCTCTTCGCGAAGCATCTAGGAAGTAACTTTCAGCCTCTAAATACACAAGCGTCTACATGGTTAACTTTAGCCAGAAAAGTGGACCATTACCCAATACGCCGTGTAAAACTAAATGAACTGAGGACAGAAATTAAAACCAATTTACCTCCTAATAAAGCTCCTGGTTGTGAACTTTTTACAAGGAAAATACTGAAAGATTTACCAAACAAGTCGGGAAACCGGAAGCTAGACGCTTCAGGTATGAAAGGTTTTGTGTAGTTCTTTTATAAAAACATTTCAGTGGACATTTGTCCCATTAGTACTTAGCACGTAATAAATGCATATATTATGTGAGAATATCCACTTCCAAGTGATACTGACTTGCAAGGTCTTAGATTTGCACAGAATGGACGATTTTGAACTATTACAACTTTGTTAGAAATTGTGCGATTTCCACGAAACTTGGTAGGATCATGCCCTATGATATAGAAAAATGCGTGTAACAGACAGACAGACAGCAAATCGATTTTAATAAGATTTTGTTTTACACAAAACCCTAAAAAGGGTCTAACCAAACTTTCAGATTAAAATACGTTTTGCGACAATGGAAAGTTGTTGAATTATAATGCTCTTTAAACCATGGAAAGAGCCAAATGCTTTTCCTTACTACAGCCAAGCTATTTGAAAAGCTTCCCTTAATAGACAAGAACAAGTCATGATCGAAACCTAATACCACCCCACCAATTCCCTTTCCGTGAAAAACATTCCACAATCCAAGGGGTGCACAGGATCACGCATCCGATAGGAAACGCAATTGGAAAAAACGCCTAGAGTAGATGTTATACCTCAGGCCAGTGTCTTGGACCCAACAGTGTCCCTTTTGTATACTAATAATATACCCTGCTTGGGAAGAAGCCAAAACAGCGACATTTGCGGATGACGTTGCTATATTCGCTGCGGGTAAAACTACGGAGGAAGCAAAAATTAACTTATAAACAGATTTTGACCATATTGTAAAAGAGATAAAGAAATGGAAAGCAAATTAATGTACACTAACTTCACAAACAAAACAGGGAATCCAGCAAGTTATCATAAACGAACGTGTCACTGGCGAATTAGGTTAAATATCTAGGTGTGACACTCGATGCTCAGCTGAAAAGACGCAGCCTAAGACAGAAGGTCGAGTTAAATAACAGATACAGACAGATGTACTGGCTGCCAAAATTTCCAGCTGACGTTCGACAAGTTGCTAATTTACAAGCAGATCCATATGCGCAAAGAATCGAACCTGGAGGTCAAACAAAATTAAGTAGAAGCATAGTAGACGCTGTGTCCGGATAGCTGAGTGGTTAGAGCGCAAGGCTGTCGTACGGAAGGTCGCGGTTCAAATCTCACTGCGTCGTGATTTGACGTCGGATACCAGTCGACTCAGCTGTGAATGAGTACCTGAGTCAAATCAGGGTAATAATCTCGGGCGAGCGCAATGCTGATCACATTGCCTCCTAGTGTACCGTTACGGGCTTGAATGAAGTGCTCTAACACACTTCAAGGCCCTGATCCAACATGAATTGTTGCGCCAACGATTATTATTATTATAGTAGACGCTACCTGGTTCTTTTGTAATGCTCGGCTTTTGGACTTGAAAATACTGTTTGTTAGTGCAATCGTCAAAAACCGAGCAATTACACACATGAAAATAACCGAAAATTGACTGATATCTCTAATATGTGTAATAAGATATTGAAAATAGTAAAACAAACTGACTTGTTAACATAAAGGATGCTTAAAGATATAAACTACTGAGGAGCAGACAACCTAAAGTACGGGGGTTGCTCACAGGGTCTCCTCCCAATAAAAACGAAACTCAAATAAGCAAAGAAAGCTGCTGGATGAGGAAATTGTAGTCGTAGCTTGGCGAGAAGTGGTGTTCGTGGGTAAAAATCCTACACCCTCAGGAAACGTGAAGCCTCGAGTTGTTCTTTTGAAGATTTCTACATCTTTAAAAAAATATTGAGTTCAACAATATAAACTAAACTCACAACCAACGTATAAAAACTCGACAGTGTAATGGGTGAGTTGGTAGAGCACAAAACTCTCGATCTAATTGCCCTGCTTTCAAATCCCACTTTATTCTGGATGTATACAATATGTATAGCACAATTGACTGTACAAAAGTCATGCGCTCGTTAACTGCAATAGATTGTGGAAATCCATTCCCGGAGATTTGTTGTTGCCAGGCATTGACATCGAAGGCTTCAGCAAATGATTGACTAATGGAGTGATCTTTCACGAGACAGAAGCATTCCTAACTGCAATTCTGGATGCTTGCCTACCAAAAAATACTTATAAACGGTACATTCTTCATGACATCCAGACAGATTTCTAGCTCCAGTTGTATGTTACGCAACTGTGAAGAGGAAACCATTTAGCATATAATACCTTCAGGATGTTTAGTCGTAGCGAATACAGCTGCGGCCATAAATCTTGCATTTAATTAGGACTTAAGAGTCTCAGTTATGGTTAGTCATGCTCAATCTAAAGGTCGTCCTATACGTGCATAAGGAAAAGGCTGTCATTTTCACAACTTGTGCCATGTTTTGAAGAGTTCTGTTCCGTGCCACTCTGGCTAAGTCGGCTCAATTTTAAATTCGCACCGACTTCTAATTACCAGTAATATATCCCTGCAGCTAAGGATGGCCGCGTTACTGTTTGAAGCGTTGGCGATAATCGCGGATATATATAAACATGTTCGCATACAGTTTGGGTTAAAATCCCTGTGAAGTGCGGCTTTCAATGTTACCCTCAGACCATCCTCAGGCTGGTCGCCGCTCGATTCTAATTCTAAATAATAACGACTTCAATTTATTGTACAATTACGTCCACTACCTGCCCCGCTTTTAGTTACTGACTCTGGACTCGGATTTCAAAAAGCTACCACCTCGTACATTTTTCACTTAGACCATATTATAAAATACCGCAAAATCACTGCTTGTAATCCTTCTTATTGTTACTTGTTGTCAATTCCTTTACTTACATAGAACTTCCAGTGTAATTGCTTCATGAACGCTACGTTGTAGCGCCTCATTCGAACTTTGGCATGTGTAGACGACACCATTCATGTCTTGGGTGATGTTCACTTTAAGCTCCAAAGTAGAAACGGTTCCTCCCCAGAGCCCAGGCTTTGATGAATTATTTATTCCTGCAGAGAATATAAGAATTTAACTAAAGTCTTCAGAATTGAAAAACATAATGGAAAACATGAGTTTTCTTAATATATTATAAATTACTAAATGGCGCCCAATGTGGGACAAACGTAGATTAATTTGGGAAAATCAAGGATAAATTTATCCCCATCCATAAAATTGTTTTGTAATTAAGATTATTGTAAGGAATACACTTGCAAAAATGGGGTGTACATCCAAAATTATATATATTGTTTCAAAAAAGCTGGAAGAGTAATCTGATCCAACTTTAAATAATCGGCGCCCAGTGTGGGGAGGACCACAGAGTGTGGTGGATCCAAATCGAATGATTGTTGAGGTTGGCAAATTATCCTTGGTTTTTCCACTTCTCGTTGGTTAATGAAAATTCGCGGAGAATAAATTACCTTCTACTGGAATGCCATCCTTCCACCACGAAACTTTCGACGGGGGATTGCTTGAACTCGAGTCGCAGATGAGTGTCGCTTCAACGCCATGTTTCAACTCGTCCGGTTCAACGCGAATTTTCACAGTTTCGGGCGCAACTGGAAAAGAAAAACAACATGAAATTGTGGGAAAGTTACGAAAACAACTAAAACAAAACGAAAAAGTCAAGCGGAAGATGAAGTTTATTGCCATTTTTTCACCCATTCCGCAGCGCTGTCTACAGTTTGTACGGATATGTTCCCAGCTATGCCAAATGTCGGTGCTACCAGACACCAAAACCCAGAGAACAATAGAACGACCAAGCAATTGCTGAAAGTCTGCTCCGGTTTTTCCCGAACGCGCCAAGTGTACGTACAAACTGCTGAAGCGAATTTTCATTAGAGAGACAAAAATAGAAATAAAATAACGGAAAAGTTGCACAAAAAACAGGAAGTCAGATAAAAAAACCAGAAACAAACTAAAATAAAGCGCAAATTTCACAGGGAAAAAATATGCATTTCTACTTACAGTGAACGCTTAAAGTCTTCGTTTCGAACAGCGGAATTTCCGTGGCGCTGTTGTGAGCCTCGCAACGATACTGAGCCTGATTGTCTGTGACATTTGCCAGGATCGTTAATTCAGCTGAAACCGATTTATCGCTGACTTTCTGCACTGAATTTATCTGTGGGTAGAGAAACAACAAACAAACATTACGGCGGAGCATTTTTTGTGTTATTGATTTTTGATTGGAACGGAAATAGACTCATCAGATACATGACTGGGTTGGATGTGGAGGATGCTAGCAGATATTAGAAGGATATGCGAATCTGCTGGCTCTTTGGATGGGGGACGGGAAGACACGGCCGGGATTACGTTGCCTTCTGAATACAATTGTTTCAGTATTTCAAGTTTGCCATGCAAAACACAGGATTGATGGCTTTTAGTTGTCGGGTGTAATGTGAGATTACCTACTCTACATGAAATTAATTCTTGACTATTTAGTATTATCGACGGCGAGTTAATTTTGCTAACCTAACCCGCTTCAATTTGATAGTTGAGTACGGTGTCCATGTCATTTTGTTGTTGAAATACCGGGAAATTGTTGCGAGATTACCTACCTGGTCCTAATTTGTCATGAATCACGGGATAAATCGCAGTTAAAGTAAAGGCAAATTGCTATATTACCGAAACAGGAGCTCATTGGCTTTGGAGCCGTTATTAAATCGCATGACCGCAAAGCCGAATTCAATCATGATTATGGAAGTTTTCATGAGCGAGCTTGGGGCTATGGGCAATTGATCATCAATTATTCAAGCGGAAACGAAGCTGGCATTAAGTGCAAAATGTTAATGTTTAATGAAAATATACATGAGGTTCTCCAAGAATGATATGCAGATATGTATCATATATACTGCAGGAATTATAAAAGGACGTCATCACTTGCACAACTGAAGCAGTAGGAATCAGCCTGATGCTAGTGTAATTCTAATCCTCTTTCACGTTTTTGGTATGCTCCTTTCTTGCGTAGTACGAGCATTAGCTTTGAGGGACCTTTCTTGGGAAACGGAGAAGGCGACAATTTCATTATAGGTTATGACATGAAGTGCACTGACGGAGCAAGGATGGTGCGTAGGTGGGTAGGAGTTTACGTCAACCGTGTTGATAACAACCTTCTCTTGTAAGCCTTTGAATCCGCTGTTAAATGATCTTCCTTTGGAAGTATTAGATATTATTCAATACTCTGTAGATATCATGTGGCCGAGTATTGAAAGGCAAAGATCGGAAGTGGATTACACTCCCTTAAACACAACGTAGAATTCCCTTCATTCGTGTAGAATGACAATTTTAACCCTTCAGTTTCAGTAAGACCACGGTTTCTCAGAAAAATGCGAGTGACAGACAAAAAATTTTGAAAATGTTTTTTTTAGCCCTTAATTATGGCAATAGCCGTAACCGATCTAGCTATATGTTATAAAGCGTTATATGTGATGAATAAAATAAATGAACTCTTTGCATTTATCCGTAATTTTACATGCTTCGTTGCTGATAAGTTTTCAGAGAAGCCTGGACTGGGCCGTCGAAAATATTTTCCTAACATATTGAGAAAGAAGTTGTTCGACGAATACGGTGGCAGAGCGACCTGGCATAAAATTATATTCGGGACTTTTTCCACGGAATCGAAAACATTCGGAGACTCCTCCACCCGTTCCGTTTTCCGATTAACGACTGAGACTTTAAGACGGAATGCGCTCAATTCGACTTCCACCCTCAATGGACTACCTTTCTAGAGACTACAGGGTAATGGTAATTTTTCTTCCTTTTCTGATTTACTTGACAGAGCATATAAGGAAGAATAATTCATATATCCACGTGATATCGAAGTTCACGCAGGGGAAGCTGAACGGTAGTATTATATTACTTCAAATAGTTTTTAGTTTTTTCAAATAAAGCGGCACATCAACATCTGAAGATAATGCATTTACCGAATTTCTTTGATTTTTCGATGATCTTTTTCTCATATTTTCATTTAACGTTACATGTCAGGTTTATTTCATTCCGTGTTTACAAGGTTTTGAATACATAATCATATATTCGTGGATTGCGCCGCCAGTTCGATAAATGAAGACTGATGAACAAATATGTTTATATATTTATAGTGCATTGCCTTCTACTCCGTTCATCAGTCCACACCTGATCCGATTTCGCTTCATTCCAAGAGTTGAGCGATCTGTTATTCAGTTAAGTTCGCAGTAGCTCCTACAAGTGGCCACAAAAAAGAGGGTTAAAAGACCTTGTTGTAAAATCAAGCGCGTTAACCATGCCCTTACCTCCAATGTCAAGTCTGTCTGCTCTATTACGTATCTCGGGGCAGCGCTAGCTCTAAAACCTAAAACAGATGGTCATATTGACCCTGAAAACTCGCCCGTAAATACTTGAACTCCACTAAAGTATTCCGGCGTCACGCACTGGCACCCCTTTGTGCTAGTGAGGCTAGGGAATGTGGGAGGTATCCTTTTGAGGACTTCAGTCCCTCAAGTGCCATTTTACAAATTTTCGCTGGTCCTTTACCCGATGCGTGGGACCGCACCAGGGCATTAACAAAGAAGGGATTTACTGGGCAATGATAATATAATCGTTTGAGCAACAATCCAATTGGATCAGGTCATGAAGCGAGTTAAAGTACTTTATTCAAGCCCGTAACGGTATACTGCGGGACTACAGTACACTGTAGGAAGCAATGTGATCAGTATTACGCTCATTAGGTACTCGTCTACAGCTGAGTCGACTGGTATCCGACGTAAAGCCACAATACAAATCCCCTTGCTACCTGTGATGTTCGAACCGCCAGTTTCTGCAATGAAAGTTTGGCGTTTTAATCACTAAGCTACGCGAACATATGGCGTAAGCTTAGCGGAAATAACACGCGGAATGAAAAAATAGATCAGCTTGACCGCAACCGTAGAGCCGCAAAACTCGAGACCCGAGAACCGTCATCGAAAAGGAAAATCTACGACGGATCAGATCTTCAATAGGTGAGGCATGTGCTTGATCACCTCGATTCAAAATATCATCCATCGTGGATTTCCCTTCTCGTCTCATATAATTAGATATTTGAGAATGATGCCCGATGCCAAGCTAAGCGCAAAATGCACTTGGATTATGTGCGTTTGAAGACAACGGAGACTATTTCATCTCTAGTAAGGACAATGCTCCATTTCTAAAAGTTAAAGTTTAGCCGCTGCTTATCACAGTAATGTTAAAATCCATCCAACTAAACTCAGCTCTGACCGGGAACAGTGCTGCGAACTCGATAAGAAAAATTTCGGCATACCGGCCTATAGCGGTAAGACTGAGTAACATATCTAAGACAACTTGAGGTAAGCCCGTGTTTACTATCGCTAAAAATCACCATAAGTCTTTTATGAAGTGGGGCTCATTATCACTATCAATTGGAATGGGGTGAGTCCATCCGAGGTGATTCTGGACCTCCGAAAAGCTACTAAGAAGGAACTGAACAGTGAAATTTTTCGCCACTTGACACAGTTCAGCTTCAGATTTGACGAGTCTCTCGTCTGCCCTGAAAGCTCCGTTACGTTCGAAAAATAAAAGAGGTTGGTTGAATAATCTTCTCATCGTAGATATCGGATTTCACAAGTGGGTAATGAAGATGCCGAAATACATAAAAGCCGTATATATTGCGATAAACGTCACAAGGGTTGTAATATACAAAAAACTTCAGCAATACATGGAGCCCGGGAAGATATTCTAAGAATAATCACTAATATAATATAATTCTGCAAGGAACCCATGCTCGAGTTGGTGATCTGAGGGATGCTCTGCTGTCCGAATTCCTGCGACGTGTAAAGCTGGTGCTGAAATCGCATCTCTCGGGGAAGAATAAAATAAGCGCGTTGAATGTATTCGCTATCCCTTCACTGACTTATGCATTTGGAATATTACCGTGGACGAAGACCGATCTGGAAAACGTCCAGCGCCGAATAAGGACAACTATGTCCAAATTCTGAACGCATCATCTAAAGTCTGCTGTGGAGCCGATGAGCCTGCCTCGTGACATCGGAGGTAGGAGCGTGGTTGACGTGGCGGCACAACATTATCGCCAAGTCGACTCGCTGCGCGCTTATTTTTACAGCAAAGAGCAGGCGAGCCCCTTGCATGCGGCTGTCTGTAAGGCAGACTGTGGGCTGACTCCACTTAACTTGAAAGATCGATCTTTCAATCCTCTGAGTGGGGTGAAGTCGGACCAGGAGCGGATTGAGGAATGGAAGTCGAAGGCAATGCGCGGTAAACACGTGAATTGTCTTTGGCAGCCATTTGTCGATTTGCATCTGTCGAACAGATGGCTGTGTGCTGGGGAGCTCTTTGCTGAGACGGAGGGGTTCATGTGTGCCATTCAGGATGGGGTGGTCGCCACCCGAGCTTATAAAAAGCTCATCATGAAAGAACGGGTGGAGAACGACCAGTGCAGAATGTGTGGTTCGGCGTTAGAGACGTTGGACCATCTCATTTCTGGCTGTACTGTTATGGCACCGGTGCAATACATCACCAGGCATAATGCTGTATGTAAGGTTATCCATCAAAACCTTGCATATAAGCATGGGCTGATAACGGGAACATGTCCGGTTTACCGATATGAGCCGCAAGCAGTACTTGATAGTTCTGCTTACAGCATGTATTGGGACCGGCAAGTTCTGACTGATCGCCATACAGCACACAATAAGCCTGACGTACTGTTAGTTGACAAGACGGGTCGCTCCGCGTATATTATTGATGTTGCTATTCCCCATAATAGCAACATTGAACGGAAATACGTGGAGAAGAAGGTGAACTATGAGCCATTGGTTCGGGAAATCAAAGAAATTTGGCGTTACGAGCGGGTGTTTGTAGTTCCCATAATATTGTCAGCTACAGGTATTGTACCTAAATCCCTCACGGCTTCCCTTGATGTCCTGGGACTTTCGAACAGTCTGGTTCAAACAATGCAGAAGTACACTATTCTGCATACGTGCTCGATGTTGCGGGGAGTACTCGACGGATTCCCAGCGCCCCTTTAGTTTTTAAGTAGGTAGGATCGTCCGAGCCTAAATGCTTGGCACCTAGTGCTAGTATTAGGTAAAATCCGGCATCTGCCGAGATTGTGATAACTCGGAAATAATAATAATCGTTGGCACAACAATCCATATTGGAACAGGGCCTTGAAGTGTGTTAGAGCGTTTCATTCAAGACCGTAACGCTACACTACAGAACACTGTAGGAGGCAATGTGGTCAGCATTGCGCCCGCTCGAGATTATTACTCTGATTTGACTCAGGTACTCATTTACAGCTGAGTCGACTGGTATCAGACGTCAAGTCAAGATACAAATCCCACTGCCGCCAGCGAGATTTGAACCGCGACCTTCCATAAGACAGCCTTATGCTGTAACCACTCAGCTATCCGAACACTCACTAATACTTTCAATAAATAAGCAAAACCCTTTACCACAGTTGGATATTTCCAAGGGTTATTTTAAAATTTTTAGTAAAGTAGAAATGTAGCATTGGTTTGATATGGTTTCTGTTCCTAAAAAATAACTGATTCGTGCCTGATTGCAGGTTCTCCCAAATTCGTTGCACAACTCTGTCAACTTTTTAACGAAATTCCAATCGTAAATTACTTCGAATTTTTTATTAACATATAGAGCAGGCCCGCTTCTCTTAATAGAAATCGTTACTCTGATAAGTCTGGATATTAACTGCCTTCAGGCGGCCCTTCTTATTGAGTGTTCTTTTAAAAATATTATTCCCCCGCCATCAGTTTTATTCCCATTTTGCAAACTCCGCCCCATAAATAAATTAACGCTACAATTACGATTTTACCCCACTCAAAGGCTGTAAATATCATCCAATTTCCAAACGTCTCCTACTAATCGTTAATAATTACTGAGATACATTGACTCGCATAATTCTTCACTCCGCCGTCGTAGGTGGCTGCCTAATCACCCCATGGGAAATATTATGACAGATTTCTTAAAGCTGGATCTACTACTTTGTCGGATTATAAATCCTCTGCTCGTTGCGTAATTCCTCCCGATTCTATTCTGGCCATTTTGCGCTAATTTTTTCTGCTCTAGAACACAATTTATCCACATAATACTCCTTCTTGTTGTTTTTATGGCGTCCCACAAGTTTTTAATGGATGTTGCGCTTTCAGAAAATTACATTCAACGAGAATGGGTGAAAGAATATGGGGAGGCTTTAAGTCCTGTTTTGCTGCTCAGGGTTAATTTCAGAAAGGAGAAACCCAACGCAAGAGTGAAATTATACTCTCAAATGCTATGCTCAAAATTGAAGGATTTTATTGAGAACTAGAGCGAAAGGGCGAGAAAAATGAGGGGCCGAGAAAAAGCGAGGGATAACACGGGAGGAAAGGTCGCCTCGAGTTTAAATACGCCACCAAAATTTAGTCCCCGTAAATGTACTGAATTTCCAGAGCAGGAAAGGGTATTTTTCAATATTTATCATGCTCCCGTGTTGACCAATCTAACTCATCCTTAGTGCCAAGCGTCCCCTCAGGAAGAACTAGCACAATTCACGGTGGAGCAACAAATGCATGGGCAAAAACCGTGTAAACATAATTTGGCACAAAAACCGTTTAATGTTTTCTGCACTGTTCACTTTGCATACGTTTGGAACTCAACTCAGGAAGGAGCGCTGGAGAGGTAAATTGTGTTACGACCACAATAGCCTCACCGTCGCTGCAATTCTTCCGTAACAGCTGAAAGAATCAGAGCACCAGGAAAAGTGTATTTTGCTATGATATTTCCTACCACCAGGAAAAACAGTGGTCCGCAGTCTATGGTGCTGCCGCCTTTTCCTCTTTGAACGCGACATTTTTGGCGACACAGGCAGGCTACCATTATTTTATACTCGTATATGCCAGTTGAACAATGATTCTGTGCATCCCTGGAAAAACCGTTAAGCCGTGGCAGGATGAATTCTGAAGCAAAATGCGTTACGATCGGATGTACACTAAGCGGAAGGTTACGCCGTTTCAGGAGGAAGCGGAAAATGAACAAAGGGTCGAGGATTTGTTAGAATAGAAACTAGTGCTTACCTTTTTATCGTTTTTGTACCACGTAAGCGTTGCCAGTGGATTCCCGCCCGAGGAAATGCACATCAACTTCTGTATAGAACCCGCTGGGATGATTGATTTCTCGACGTATCCAGAAATGATGGGTGTTGATGGCGGATCTGAAAGATAGATGATATCATGAAAAGTCATTATACCGACACTTCGAATCAGAAAATCACATATAATGTATGTAATTGTATTGAGATTATTTTGTATGGCTACTTATTATATGTTATTACCTAAAAAGTATGCTAGTAGGACCAAAGGAAAAACGTACAAAAATATGTTTCATCTTGCCTAGAATCTGAACTCGAAATTGTAATTTGTAATTGAAACTTTTTCCTTTTCTTCAGCCTTTGTCCCGTTCACAATCGAGGTCAGTTCGTCGTGATCGGGTTCGCCATTTGGTTCTATTAAAAGTCTGATCTAGATCCAATCGCGACGTTTTGAAATCATCATCCAGCGCGTCAAACCGCCGTTGTTTCGGCAGGCCTTTGGTCACTTACCATCGACTATCTCGCAATTTTTCCACGATCGGTGAAACTCCGTATAGAGCGCGGATATCCTCATATCGGATGTGATCAAAACGTGTCACGCCATTAGCCCAATGCAACGTTTTCGTCTCTTTTACCGCAAGGCGCCGTTCATTTTCTTTTATAGTCGGCCAACATTCAGAATCACAGAGAGCGACAGGACGGACGACATTGCGATAAACTTTAGATTTGAGACGTTCGTTGATGCGCCGAGCACAAAGAATACCAGTTGTGGAATGCCACTTCATGCAGGCTATGCTAAAGCGTGAAGCATAACACAGTTCTCCATTATGGCTGGCAGGGTTATTGCCAGCGCCAATGGTAGTGCCTGTTTCATGGGGATTAGTTATCAAAAATTCTATTTTATTTACATTTGTTGAGGCGATCATCCTCTTTTTGGAGGAGTTGCTATTAGACGCTAGAAAAACATCATCTGCATAAAGCAGTTTATAAGGAGCGCTGAGCTTTAGAGGTTCCGTGTGACAGTGTATATAACAAGATCAAAGAGGAGTGGTGTGAGGGCGTTTCCTTGATGAACACCAACAGAGTCACGAAGCGGTTTTGATACACCCACCACATTTACTTTACGGATCTTGGTAGAGCAATTGGACCTAGCGCACGAGTTTTTCTGGCACTAAGTGTTGTCGTAAAACGTAAACGTGAAACGCTTTCTATTGATCCAGAAATATAATGTAAAGACGCTTCTCACGGTGTTTCTCCATGATTCCGTAGCCGTAATTTACAGCCGGATTTGTCACGGTTTGATTCACCGCTATTTCAAGGATTTCGCGAATACGGTCGTTAAAAATGCGTTCAAAAATCTTCATGTTATGTGACAACAACCTGATCGGACAGTAATTTGAATATTCTGTTGGACTACGTTTCTTGCCAGTCAGATGGTGTTTTACCGTCGTTTAAAGAATTCACTCAGCCACAATGTTGGGTCCCAGCTCTTCGTTTTCGAGAGCTCAAATGTGATGTCATCAGATTCCGTTGCTTTCCTCGATTTCGTTTGCTTCGCATGGTTAACAGTGATCGTTTTCTTTGCTTCCCGGTTGGTACTCTTATAAATTTTCGAATTGGTCAGCGTTTTATCGTCGAGAAACTTGTGGTCGAGGTTTTTCTTGTCACGTACCCTCATTTCAACATCGTCATCTCAAAACCATGCTTGTCTTTTTCGACATCAGGTTGACCTGTCTGTGGTGCGTACGCGATGAGGAAGTGAATAATGCGATCAGCTGATATAATGGTGAAATTCATCAGCTGGTCATCAAATCGTTCGACTTCTTTAATGGCATCATGGAAATCCTTTGAGATCGCAACGCTAACACCGTATTGAGTATGTAGGCTACCAAAATAGAGAAGTTTATAGACATGTTTACCGCGTTTGCATTCTAAGTTGCAGCTTTTGGCACTAGATTATCGGGTTTCTTGCAGCGCGCAGATATCAATGCGCCTTTTCCAAAGGGCTCCTGCGAACTCCTCGGTCTTTCCAGTTAAGGTGTTCTGGCAAAACTTATACAACACAATGTACGGCAAACTGCAGGAATCGATCTTGTGTCTCCAAATAATAAATTTATCGCCAGAGTAAGCATGAAAATTCCTCCGGTTTGTTATGAACGGTTAGATTTCAATCTTTCCAAATATAAACCCAATTCACAATTGAATTGAATTGCAACAGATCTATCGAATATCTGAATTGGATCGATGATGATTTTGCGTCCAAAAAAGATAAATACTCGTATACCTCCAGTGAGGACATGTCGATAAATATTTTCGAAGAAAGTGAAGATAAAAGAACAAGTTTATGAGGTTGGGAGTACATTAACACTTTAAGAATGAAAAACTCAGCTAATTTTTATATTCGATGAAAGTCTTCACTAGCGAAGTCCTTCGAAATCTAGATTAGAAAAAGGCCTGGAAACCTCACAAACATATATAGTATTCTCACCATTAATAATCGGATAAGCTATCTAGGTTGGTTGACGAAATGAAATGGACCCACTTTTTGAAATATGTAAAATTAGTCGAACCGTTAAGGGGGTCATCCCATGTGTCGGATACGAGTAATCGATTTTTTTCGCACTGAGAATTTGTCGGTCCAAACAATGTTTGAATGACTTCGCTAAAAGAGCGAAAATTGAAGCCAAAGCTTTACATGTGTCTCTTTTTGGGAGACCGAAGGTTTGTGGACTAGGTATAGCAGATCAATGGCCAGTTAGATTTGATGGTTAATAATCACATTCTAACTTTTAAATGCATTTTTCTCGAAACGACATGTTGAAAATCTGGTGACACCGTAGCCCAACATCTATCCAATGAAATTCCTTGAAATTTTCATGACTTATTCAGAACATATTACAACGGTTCCCAAACTAGAGTAATTAATTAAAGAAGCCGTGAAGAAACACCAAAATCTGCAAACAAATAAGTTTAAAAAATTACCAAAAATTTACCTTTTAATAGTTTTTAATAATCTTAGTTTGCGAACCGTGATATACTCCACACTTTAAAATACCGTTTTTTTTCTTTAGGATGTGCAGAGCCCTCTAGTGTGGCACCCGAAAAATCATCTTTTTGGAAGTAGGTGTATAAGTTGTTCTGTACTTCAATAATGAGTTGTAATCTCAGGCAAGTAAAATTGTTACGCATGCTCAAGATATTGATAAATATATGATTAAAAATGAGCATTTGTGTCTTTATTCAGTTTTTTTTTACAAAAAGTGATGCGATGTTGAAATTTAAAGTCTTGAGATTGGAAAGAAGCGATAACTTTAACCTATTATAGCTTTGTTAGTAACAGTTCGATTTCCAACAAACTTGGTAGTATCATGCTCTATATTATAGCCTATATTGCCGCTTCGTAGCACTAGGATGAACTTAAAAAGAGTTTTCCAGCCATTTGCTAAAAGTTATAGTAACATACTATTATTGACTTTATTTGACCAGATATCGGTACGTAGGGTATTTCTGAGCTTAGGCACCATATGATATGATTTTTTCAGATTTTTCGGTTGGGTAGTTTCTGAGAATGTCTTCGTTAAAACATATGTCAATACTAAGACCGGCTTCGGAAAGTACTAACCGAGATCATTCATTTGAAACCTCCACATGACTGTCTTTGATGAAAAAAAATGTACACCCCCCTTTGGCATGTATGAGGACCCCGCCCCCTCTCCTCAATTCGACGTAGAATTTCCTAACTCGCTTTATTCGTGAGCGTTCACAGTTTCCACCTTACCAGCAAATTTGTGGTCAATCGTTATAACCGTATCCGAGAAAAATCCGTGTGATAGACAGACAGACAGACAGGTTTTGCTTTACACAAAACCTTAGAAAGGAAGAACGATTTGCGCATTTTTCCATGGAGAGAGAATCGTGATGCTAAACCAATAGTCGATACCCTATCCCAATATGAGGTTGAAATTCGGCTTCCGGCTTGCGAGGCAATTTTTCAACATCTAAATGTCTATGCCCCTCTAGAGGAGATTGCAGAGTCGAAGAAAGATATCTTTTACACAGCAGTGGAGCGAACCTTCGAATGACATCAAAACCATTCTAGGTAATTTCGATAGCCACATAATTACGAAGCCTGCATTTATACGACACGCTGGTATACATAGTTTGCATGAATGTCCTTATGATAAAGGACGGCGGATTATCTAACTGTCAGTCATACAATATGATATTAGGGAGTATCTTCTGGAAGGACCCACTTTAAACCAAATGGACCACATGTTATTCGAACGTTGCAATCCATTAGCCTTGGCGAATGCAAGCACCTATTAGGGCACCAATATGATCTCAGATTACTATTTCTTTGGCATAATGAGTTCGAGTTCGAATAATAATAGTACCTAGGATCTTTTTGAAAGATCAGATCAGGTGAAAGTAGCACTGAAGGGATCCCTAAGAAAGCCCTTCATAACATCAATAAGATGGAAACATAGTAAACGCAACTATCGGATATCCTGAAGATGCACCAACAATAAATGAACCAGTCACCTGGACAATGCTATCACTGATATGGCCACAAACATATTTGACCCCAGCCGCAAAGAAAGTAAAAAATAATATTTCGATGATAATTATAAGCTACCAACGGAACGGAATGCTACATGCCGGGCGATGCAACAATTTTAAAGAATGCGGGCACGCACAAAGGCTTGTCACCAATTCACTCGATTGGAGAATCAACATAACAGATGGAGAAATTAAGGCATGGAAAACTAACAACTCTGTGAAATCGGAAAGCACATACGGAAGTTTTACCAATAAGTTAGCAAATTGAAGCGAACGTAGGCATTGACGCTCATCGTGCCAGATATAGGGAGAAATCTGATTCCGATAATATAACCATATTGGTGTGCCGGGTTGAGCATTTTGATGAACTGCTCAACAATAAGAATATCATCGAGATAAAGGTCTCAACTGAAGATGAACGACTAAAGCCAACTTTACTTAGAAGAAACGGTTCTGGTATTCCATCGGCCTAACAACCGTACGTCGCCTGGGGCTCTCCGAATTACTGCTGAACCGGTTAAATATATCAACTAGACGAGGTAATTGATTAAGTTAAGGAATTGCTTACTGCCGGTTTCGTTTGTGAAAGCGGAGTGAAACTTGCCAAATATTGCCACAACTCTACCTACTAGTGGATTTTCTTGTTCTTTCTCAGCCTTTGTTCCGTTCAGAAAGGGGTCGGCTTGTCTTGATTGGTTTTGCCTATTTCCTCTGTCAAAGGCCTGATCATCTAGATGCAGTCGAGAGGCTTGCAAGTCACCATCCGGCGTGTCATGCCATCGCTTTCTCGGCCGGCCTTTGGTTGTTTTGTGTGGGAGGGTTAGGTTCTTAGCAAGCAAAGTTGCATTCGAGGGGACAATCATTTTAAGTATTTTTGGTCCCCTGCAAGATGATGGATGATTTCATAGCCTATATAATGAAGAGCGACATTACGACGGTTTGACGCGTGGATAAAATATAACTGAACAGGCTGCAATGCCGGGTCAGATAATTCGTATAGGCAAGGATGATCGACGTCGGAAAGTCTACACAGATACTAGCTGTGGTACGGAAAGAAGATATTACAGATTCCATGTCATATGGAGTTATGGTGTAGGCCAAGAAGTCAAGAAGCAGCCAGGGGTAGCGAATTATTGGGCCGCGACGAAAAACCGGAATGTTTGGGATTTCTCATTAAAGCAAGTCCAGTCGGGACGCCGGTTGTTGCGTCGTTGATAATGATCATGAAGAGGGCATCCTTGGTCGTTTTCGAAGAACAGCCTATTTTGTACTTTCGACATAAGGATATATTGAGGTTTTGCATACAGATTGGAGGAACATTTCTGTTAGGTAGGATATGGGCCAGAGTATCTAAGTTTCAATTAATTAATTAATTGGAGAAAACATCTTCTTGAAGGTCTGTCGATTCTATGGCTTTTCAAGAAAATCTGGGAGATGGAGGATTTGAGAACTACAGGTATAACCCCGGAATATTGGACAGAATTATTTGCAGAAACTGGCCAACCAAGATTTCATCAGTATGTTAGTTTCTAGGTATGCTTTTAGTCGTGCCAGTGTGGTGGCCTAACGCGGAGAAATCTGAAATTCGGGGAGATCAAACTGACGCTTTGCAACCTCTTTTCTTTTCGTTTTTATTGGCACTATTCTCTCTTCTATTCATGATCGCATGTCATCTTAGATGCGATAAATATGTCGAATCTGTAGTTTTCTCGAAAGAACCTTCGTGAAGTCCTATATCTCTTTGAGCTGCAAGAGACCTGTCGGCTTGCAGCAATGAGTTAATGGTGAATGATAGCCTGGTGTAGTGTTGCTCCTAGATTATTTTGTCAACATTTGAATAGTATTCGAGTAATAAAGTTAAATAAATTTCATTTGGTGGAATCATCAATTTTCCCCGAACAACGAACTGAGATTTATATTTCAAATTATTACCCACTGTTTGGATGTGCGTCACACTCCCTCTAATTTAAAACACAAAACCGTCTCATGCCTGGTAAATTCATCCCGCCTTATTATGGTATTACAATTCAATTATATTTATCGAGATATTCATTCTTCATCTATCTATTTTGAAGTGAGCCAATTTGTAATCATCTAACGAAATTTGTGCGGACTGTCTTTTTAAGGGAGAACTTTGAAAGTATGTCGGAGGAATCATCAAAGACAACTGCCTCTACCGAAATGGTAATAATATAAACCTCTCCTATCAGCCTTAGCCTTCTCGTATTCAATGAGTGTTTTTCAGTGACAGACGTGCTCGAAATATCTCGTTATTATTTTGTTTAGTTCTTTCCTATGCCGTTGCAGTAAATTCTATTAGCTCCCTTTCAATTGGCATACCATTGTCACACAACCTCAAGCACTGCCTCTCGAAAATTTCTCGAGAGCCCAACAGATTCAAATATTTCGTGAGGAAACCAAATAGGGAATATCTCAAAAGCACGAAACCACGGATGGGCCAAAGTTTTGCCAACCTCCCTATGATGCTCGCTCCGGAGGTATCATCGAGATTTCTTGAAAACAGTCGCAGGTCCTTTAGTTTTCTGCCATTTAGTTCGATGCTCATTTTCGAAATTATTCGCCCCCCCCCCCCTGTCCGTTTCATCGTGTCGACTATGGTGAAAAATGCTCCTTTGTAATCCCATAGGAACTAGTTAAAGGAACGGTAAGCGAATGGATCCGTCTCCATAGCATTCTCCATTGAAATTGTCTACATTGTTCGTGTTGAATCAGCTTGAAATGAGGCTCATTTCGATTGGATAACAAATTGATTCAAGCCGTTCTATAGGAGGGAAAATCAAAGCAGTCTATTTCTCTGTATTTCCTCTAAGCCACCGATTTACTGATGGATCCCCTAGTTAGGAGAGGAAGTAATGATTTGGTGGGGGATCGATTTTTTCTTGGTCGTGCGTACGTTGGGAAATATTTTAACGAAATTAAGTTTTCAGAGACTCTTACGATTCTTAGATGGAAATTAGGTAAGCGAACTCGAAGGGCAAGTTCTATGCATGGATTTACTCATAGAATGTACCTTGAAGAATGAAGAAGGGAGGTAGAATCGAAAATAAGTCATCAAGATAATGATGACAAGAATAACAACTGGACATAAAGTGTTGCTATACTTTACTTTACTTTGAAGAACAACGTTTGAAAACTACACTTTTTGATAGACATGTGGGAGTTTTCAAAATATTTGTGATATTTTTAACTGTTCAAAATAATAATTTTGTAGTCTTCAAAAGCGCCTACTCTCGGCTAGAGCTTCTTAAGAAAAGTATTAAAAAATCAAATCTCGGCGCATCCTGGTATCAGGAACACACTTAAAATGCACTAAAAAGTTTCTTGTTCTGTGAAATGTACTTAATTTTCTCGTACACTCGTATGCGCACAAGAAGGTGTCGGAGAGTGAAAGGAAAAGGAATACGTTTCTCGGCCCGCTGACAGAAGAAAACTTCGTCCCTGTGTTGTGCAATGGATAGAAAAACTTTTTACTTTTTAAGAGTATTTTATTTGACAGTTTTCATCCCCGAATAGATGTGTAACATTTTACCGGAAGATTGTGCTTGCTCAGCAAGAGTTTCTCGAATATTGATGTCTGTACTTTCAAAGTTGGGAGTATGTCTCTGTCAGATCTTTATTTTCGCCCCACTATACATAGTGGATATAAAAAACTTGGACGTAGCTTTACAACAGTTAGAAAGTTGATGTCATGAGATTCACACCTCATAGCTCTGGCGCGCTGATCACGTCGCCCCTCTTTCTGGCATTTGCTTAGCTACCTACACCTACCTGTCAAGCTTCATCCCTTTGAAGGTGGATAGTGCTCACTCAGGTGAACTGAAACAAGCCCTGCTGTATCTGGTATTCGGTTGAATTGGTCTCTCTGGTGGGGGAGCTAATGTTATCTGCCTTAGCAAACATCTTTCTTTAGCAAAGGAAAAAACTTAGAAAATTAGTTTGATAGAATGCTTATCAGGCATATAGGAGGTGACATGGAAGCGAAAAGTTTTCAGAGTGGATAAAATATCGTTCTGTCATCCAATTGAATGCAAAATTCTTGTTACGTTTATTTATGCCCTGAAAGTTCGAGTGGACTTCTTCATCAATGAGGAAGTGTGGTCAAATAGTTTGAAGTAAATTTACTTTGATTTCTGCCTGTATCCCGTCTCTTAATTTCCGGACAGAAATTAAGAAATATATTGGAGTTCGAATTGATTCGTAAAATTTGATAATTTCTACTTGTCACTCAGGACAATGGATTGATGAAAATCTTAATAATGCCGACCATCAAAGTGTAGCCCATGTCTTATGGACATGACAACTCTGTCGCTGGCGATAAGACAAAAGGCAAACCACAGCACCAAGGCGGAAATGAATGAATCCCCGCAACAAAAAAAGAGGCTGCCTGGATGAACAAAGAGAAAGAAAATGTCGCAGGCACCCAAAAAGAAAACCACTCAAGTATTTATCCAGTCCGCTCGGTCGTAGTCCTCCTCAGGGAAAATTATTCAGAATTATAGGAGCGTAAGAAAAAGATGTATTTCTTTGGTCATCCCGGCACCTTTCAGTCCAACATTCATTCTCGGTTTTTCGGTTCTTCGCGTTTTTCCAGTCTCCCCGCACCGTTACCAAATTTCCCGTAGTACTTTGCTAGTTGTCGGCCTAATTTTTCCTCCTATTCTTTCTGTGCATCTTTTTTATACTGAACGTTTTCTTCCCCGATTTTCCTTTTTTCATAGCTGAAGGATTAAATGTGATGTGCATGGAAGCAACAAAGTCCTGATACGACAATATTTTACTTTTACCTGCTCGGGATATAACCAGAGGATGAGGAAAGGAAGCAATGGCTTCCAGCGAAACAAAATGGACGTTGCAAGAGAGGGAGAATTCGTAACCCAGTTCCGCTGATTTTTGATTAATTATTTCTCTGTATACACAAGCAGTAAGCAGAATTAAATGGAGCCTTCAAAGCAGAACCCAGTTTCTTTTTTAAATTATCGTCCTGTTTATCTTTCCGGGTTTAATTAATTATTTGCATTCAGATTTCGGCAAGTAATTATGACTATGATTGGAAATATTCAACCGGACCTTTTTTCATCAATTAAGCCAGATGATCCGAATCTGATTGAATGCGTCGAACGTATCCATTAATTTTGAATGTGAATTTTTCTACCGATTCTCTTATGAAGTACCACCGAAAATAGAAGAGATTAAAGGAAATCTTATCGTCATTCGTGGTGCGAACAAGGGATTCAACAGTTTGGTTTTTGGATGTTCAAAATTTACATTTCCACCGAAGCTAAATTTGGTCGTGGGCAGATGGCCCAGCGCTTTTATTTTCTATTATTATCAAGTTTGCTAAGAGAGCGTGACCAACTGGCTTAGTAATGAACACCACACACCGCTTGCGAATAAATCCTTCTTGTTAAAGCAATCTAATGAAATTTCTCCCAGCTCGGACATTCCTTCAGGAACACTTCACCTTTAAGTTTATTCAATTTCTCCGGGTACCCTGAATTTATCATGTAGAAAACCAACAGCAAACATAATCTCGGGAGAGTGAAAAAAGGGGATATTGTCTTAGTTTGGCAAAAAGGATTTTGTTTTATGCTTGAAGAAATATTTCTTGGGTAACTCCAGCAAAAGAAAAGAATAAGGCAATTCAACCTGAAGGGATTTCTCTAACGTTCAGGAGCTAAGCACACGTGTATCTCTCTCTATCAGCTCATTTCACCGGTCGCATTTCCACAACCCCAGGATAAACTTCTCCTGATTCCGGGTATTATCTATCAGTAGATAATGGTAAACAATTGTGCATATAATCGTCTTTTTGCCATATGATATTTTGAAGGAAAGTCGTCCTTTCAAAGCAAAGATACGTCGGCATAGGGAAATGGCCGATTAGTTTTGCACTAGTCACATAAGGAGATCGTTGAAGCTCTTTCGAGTTTAGTCAAGTGAAATGTTTGTTAGCAGAACAAAAAGGACCGAAAACATCTTAGGTCCAAGTAGAACATAGCGTTGTACACTGTCCGGCATCTTCTATGCTGCCCCGTACCCTAGTCGTTTCTTGTAGCCCCATCGGGTGAAAGGAAGTTAATGAAAAAATAATACTCTGAAAGCCAGAGCAATCTAAGCAGTCTGTAATCGCAGTTTGTGACCATTGCCCGGAGGAATTTCCCGAGAATGACAACAAAGAGAACAAGGACAACGACGAGTTTACTCTTACCAAATAATCCTCTTAGTAGTATACCGAAGAAATAGAGGAAAGTCACAGGGAAAACGAAAACAAGGATGCTATGGCTACATCAAATGGTAATGTAGGAAGGAGGAAGAGTGCGCAAAACTGATATAAAGAAGTCCTAAAAGTTCAAGGGAATATGAGAAAAAGTGCCTTTACTAGTCCTTCCTCTCTACACTGTGACATCTTGTGTGGAATCGTAAAAAGTTGGTTATTAATGAAGGGAAGGGTCGCGTGTATTTACGGGCGTACAACTTTTGCTCTGAAATTCGAATTCGTAGACGGGGGGCCAGGAGGAGTGCAATACTTAATAAGCAGCGTCATTTCAAGTTCTTGAAGCATATTTCCTTTGGCAGTTGACAACATCTCATGACAATGGCCTGAAGATATCCATCTCCGACCCCTCACGTTTCTCAGCTTAGTGCCCTCTAATCAACGCCACTAGGGTAACGTTAACTTCCGGGAAAAGAAGGAGGATTTTCTCTCTAATCTTTACCGTGGATCTTATTCAGCCTGGAACTGGTGCTGGTGCAATTTCGCACTAACGTTGTAAACGTAGAGAATTTCAGGTGATGATAGTGGTGGTAGTAGGTCATGTTGATCTAGTTATGTATATTCTCGGCATGCTACTTGTTTACCCCAGGGGTAACCTCGTGTGTTCAGGACAGGCAGAACTGGGATGGTATTTAACAATAGCCAGAGAAATGCAATATGTGTATTTACATTAGCTGCTCCCAGAGTGGAACCGGGTTTTCTGTAGATGGGCAGATATACTGGGTTTCAATTAGCGTATATGAACTGCACTGTGTCGTTGCAGGTATGTAGCTGCGAAGCGAACGAGAGAATTCATGCCCGCACTCATTTTTTAATGAACGTACTATATTCTGCGAATATGATTTATCAAGTGGTAAATCAATGAGGCCTGTTCAGGGGTTCAAATTGACAGAAAACATTGTGGCAAACATTTATTAGAATAGCAGAAGCACTTTGACTGACTTCAACAATAATTTGGATGCGATATTTGTAGATAGTTCGTGCATTTCCGTCATTCGAGGCAACTGTCCAAACGCCTTAAAATTATAGCAATTGTTAAGGCCCCTCCGCCAATGGGTTGGGAAGTAACCGAAAACTCATTTACACCCTTGGATAAGTTTACGGGAGTCAATTTTCAACGAACATTGCTTCTGCGTCCACGATTTGATATGAGCAGCAACCATTTTCTGGAATAAGGATGAGAAGGATGAAGGATCTAAGTCGAGACTCATGGGACTTCAGAAAAATTGTAACACATCCTACTTCTGTTAAAAATATCGAGTACTTTGAGTCGACCTTTCTTAAAGTTTGCTAGAAATAGGCAATGACATGCAAGATTAAATGAAAAGCAGTTCATTCAGCATTGGACTCCAGTTGGTATTAATTGCTGCGAACAAGAGTTTACTCGAGATAATGGAACTACTACCAGGCGGAAAACTAACACTCAGGCGTTTCCAAGGAAACATTCCCATTGACAAACATCGAAAAATGTTGATTCCTGCAGACGATACCTGTATATATTGTACTTTCGTTATCTCCGTTAGGTAAGAATTCTCATTCGTTGGTCATATATTTTTCAGAAGCAAATTAAATTGCGACCCATTCCTTAATGAACGAGATCAAGCACTCTTGGCTCCAGCCTCGAATCAGCGCTACCTACTGAGGTCAAAGCATTATCCACGATAAGTTTTTATCTGTGGGTAAACTACTGTCCTCGGGCATAACAGCTTCTGTGGGTAAATCAGAACCCACCGGTCGTACCAAAATCGAGGAGAAAGGATCGTTCTGGACATCTCCAGTTAAGTCAATCGAAACAGCAGATGTCCTTTGACGATTCCAATTCCAGGAAGCTTGGCCAGTAACAGTTACTTAAGCTATCGCAGTCGATGTGGAGGTCTTCTATGACAATGTTAATCCATCAGATTATGATGGTAGCCGTTAAGGAAGGAGCTCTCTCTAGGCATAATGAATGCATTATCGCAATGCATCAAGCTATGAGCCGATCAATGTAAACTTTAAAATGCCATGACTAAAATTTGCCATCAGCAATCCGAATGATCGGCTCACTATCGCTTTTCTTTCAATGATGTAAGGAGGGTGCGCGACTGGTCCTGAAATGGGTCTCTGAGTAGCTACCACTGTGTTTTCTATCTTCCAAATGCGCAATGGCGTTGAAGTTTTGAAAAAACAGATCAGCATCAAGAATACCACCTAAATGCTGATAGGCAGCAGATCAGCAGAAAGAGCTAATAGGCTGGGGAACCCGCCTTATTATCACGCTTTTAAGCCAGATGTTGAGAAGGTTCAAAAGCAAACAGACTCTCGGTTCTCAGTCTTGCGACCGTAGCACGAAAAGTGTAGGCTAGTGCAGCCCACAAAATTTACGTCTTGCAATATTTCTTACATTAGTTTGCAAAATTGTGAAAGAGCCACTGCACTAATCAAACGTCAGGTAAAGATCTATGTGATGACGACACCACACCGGCCAAATTAATCAGAGCCGTTAGGGTCATAGCAGATTGCAATGTTAACATCCTCTTTATTTTCTGAGAAAGTTGCAGCATCAACGTGGGTAGTGAACCACATTCCCCAACGTGATAACCACATCAATAATTGGTAGATATTGAATGAGGCCATGCTCTCAGGCCATAGACAAATTAATTTCATAATATGCATGGAATTACCAACAACAACTCCATTTCAAAATGCACGAAACATAGATTTGGCGAAGTACGAATTAGTGCTCAACGCCCGAGTCACGATCCCTGGGAGGCACATCAAATTCATTGCTAGAATTGAGAAAACAAACCAAAGAATCACAACCAGCATGAGAGAAGCTATCGAAAGGAGTTGTTCATTTAGGTTGAAACCCGAATCTTCCGATATAAAGGGAGACGACAGAGGTACTTTTCAGCCACGCTTCGAAGTTTGATATATTTGGGGGCTGGAATCGGCGAAGATACTCAAAAAGCTCTGGAGAAAAATGTAAATTTGGCTAAACGATCATTATGGAGACGCTCTCGTGAAGACGGTAACTCGTTCAAGGTGACCTCGAAGTTGAAGCGAATCCTTTTGAAAAATATGTAGGCAGTAACTGGGTAACTTGCGTTTGTGCCGCGGCAACTACGGGAGAAGCGATGACGAAGCAATAAACCATCTGTTTCAAGTGCAGATCCCACGCAGCGTAGAACTTAAAGCTTTACACAGGCGTCAAATTAGTGTCACTTAAGCGAGTAGAATGGACATGTAACTTATTCTGTAGGCCTAGGGGTCATCATACAAGCTATAGTAATAGAGAGAATGGATATCCTGGGCCTATATATTAGGAATACATATACAGTGGCAGCAATAATTATTGGCAACTTTGCGTGCATAGTGTTTGACTGTTTGAAAACAACTTAAGATTGTTCAGGATGGGAGCAAGCACAACAGGCAAATATTTAGGAGTGTATCTGGAATACAAGCTAATCATCACATCTGGAAATAATATCAACTATTATAGAGAGAATAATAATAATAATAATAATCGTTGGCGCAACAATCCATATTGGATCAGGGCCTTGAAGTGTGTTAGAGCGTTTCCCGCAATTCGCGCACGTGACTGTGCAGCGAGTCGCAGACCAGTACCGTTTCATCACTCGCAGCGACACAATCCCGGCCACCATCAGGGAACGTGTTCGACTTGAAGTCATCGGGGAAACTGGTGACCGAGAGTCGATGGGGGCAGAGGCGGCGGCATCAACAACACCACGCCGCACTGCAGGCAACAGGTTCAGTACTCGCCGAAGCACTCTTCTCCACCGTCCAGCTGAGGTTTCCGCTGAGGTTCGGGACGAATTCCAAAGAGCGTGTATGGAATTCTCGGATATGGATCCTTTGCATAGACCAGGTATTCCTAATCAATGATGAGATTGTGTCTCGACTGTGTGCTGATATGTCGCTGCTGCAACTACAATCACTTGTGTATTGTGGTGCAGTTGCGGCTATCAGATTGCACGGTCAGAAGATTCGCTTTCGCGTTATTGGTTTGAGTGACAAAAGAGATCCACCATGGAAAATTCGTCTGGAACGTCGGCGGGACTCACTAAGGCAGGACATTGCTAGACTGATTCAGACCAGCACTGGCAATGCCAGCCGACGGGTGAGAAATAAAGTGCAGAGGGTTTACCGGAACTATGCCATCCCCTGTGAGACACCCGTTGTTGAAATTCTGGACACACTAAAACAGAAACTTTCTGTCATATGCAGTCGGTTACGACGGTATGGCGAAAGTTATTCCAGACGTGTCCAGAATGCAACATACGCGAGGAACCAGCGGAGCTTTTTCAGATCTCTCAACGAATCCCAACAGAGCGCCCAGACAATACAGTTCTCGGTGACGGAAGCGAAAGAGTATTGCGGTGGACTTTGGGGGTTACCTGCCCAGCATACTGAGCACGCTGAGTGGATCACCGCCGAAGGCACCCGCCATGCCAATACACCTGGTATGAATTTCGCGAATGTTACCGAAGAGGAAGTTCGACGAGCCATAAACATCTCGAAGAACTGGAGGGGCCCAGGTCTGGATCGGGTGCAGAATTTCTGGTATAAGAAATTTACTAGCGTACACAGTCGGTTGGCACGCAGTATAAATGAGGTCATGAGTCGGCCGGAGGAATTTCCACCTTTCCTCACTGCGGAGATTACCTACCTTATCCCTAAGAAGGACACGGTGTAGGACCCCGCAGACACAAGACCAATCACTTGCTTACCAACCCTCTACAAATTCATCACGTCCATTATTAGTGGAAGGATCAATGCGCACCTCGAGACCAACAAGATTCTGTCCGAGGAGCAGAAGGGCTGCCTAGTTGGGTCAAGGGGTTGCAAAGAGCAACTCATTATCGACTCGGTAGTTGTAGGACAAGCAACTAGAGACCAGAGAAACCTCTTCAGTTGCTATATCGATTATGCCAAGGCTTTTGATAGCGTTCCGCACACCTGGCTAATCGACATCCTACATCTGTATCGCATTGATCCGAAACTAATAAAGTTTTTGGCGACAGTCATGGAAGGGTGGCATACCACCTTATCAGTCCGTACATCTGAGGGTGCTAATACCTCAGAGCCCATCCGTATACGGCGGGGCATCTTCCAGGGGGATTCATTGAGTCCTCTTTGGTTTTGTATGGTACTGAACCCCCTTTCATGGCTACTGAATGATGCTAGAGGGCATGGTTTTGCAATAAAATATGGCCTACGTGCTAAGTGCGAACTGACACACTTGATGTACTTAGATGACATCAAGCTGTATGCTGGTACTGACAACTATCTTAGAAGTCTGTTGCGAATAATAGACATGTTCAGCCGTGATATTCGGATGGAGTTTGGATTAGACAAATGTCGAATCCAAGCCATCCGCAAGGGTCATCACGAGCCGTATGCCGGACATAGCATTGGTGACCTCCACATCGAAGCTATGACCGAGACAGACTTCTACAAGTACCTAGGAATTCTGCAAGGAACCCATGCTCGAGTTGGTGATCTGAAGGAAGCTCTGCTGTCCGAATTCCTGCGACGTGTAAAGCTGGTGCTGAAATCGCATCTCTCGGGGAAGAATAAAATAAGCGCGTTGAATGTATTCGCTATCCCTTCACTGGCTTATGCATTCGGAATATTGCCGTGGACGAAGACCGATCTGGAAAACGTCCAGCGGCGGATACGGACAACTATGTCCAAATTCCGAATGCATCACCCAAAGTCGGCCGTGGAGCGGATGAACCTGCCTCGTGACATCGGAGGTAGGGGCGTGGTTGACGTGGCGGCACAACATCATCGCCAAGTCGACTCGCTGCGCGCTTATTTTTACAGTAAAGAGCAGGCGAGTCCCTTGCATGCGGCTGTCTGTAAGGCAGACTGTGGACTGACTCCACTTAACTTGAAGGATCGATCTTTCAATCCTCTGAGTGGGGTGAAGTCGGACCAGGAGCGGATCGAGGAATGGAAGTCGAAGGCAATGCGCGGTAAACACGTGAATTGTCTTTGGCAGCCATTTCTCGATTTGCATCTGTCGAACAGATAACTGTATGCTGGGGAGCTCTTTGCTGAGACGGAGGGGTTCATGTGTGCCATTCAGGATGGGGTGGTCGCCACCCGAGCTTATAAAAAGCTCATCATGAAAGAACGGGTGGAGAACGACCAGTGCAGAATGTGTGGTTCGGCGTTAGAGACGTTGGACCATCTCATTTCTGGCTGTACTGTTATGGCACCGGTGCAATACATCACCAGGCATAATGCTGTATGTGAGGTTATCCATCAAAACCTTGCATATAAGCATGGGCTGATCACGGGAACATGTCCGGTTTACCGATATGAGCCGCAAGCAGTATAGTAGTGATAGTTCTGCTTACAGCATGTATTGGGACCGGCAAGTTCTGACTGATCGCCATACAGCACACAATAAGCCTGACGTACTGTTAGTTGACAAGACGGGTCGCTCCGCGTATATTATTGATGTTGCTATCCCCCATAATAGCAACATTGAACGGAAATACGTGGAGAAGAAGGTGAACTATGAGCCATTGGCTCGGGAAATCAAAGAAATTTGGCGTTACGAGCGGGTGTTTGTAGTTCCCATAATATTGTCAGCTACAGGTATTGTACCTAAATCCCTGACGGCTTCCCTTGATGTCCTGGGACTTTCGCACAATCTGGTTCAAACCATGCAAAAGTACACCATTCTGCATACGTGCTCGATGTTGCGGTATTAGTATTAGGTAAAATCCGGCATCTGCCGAGATTGTGATAACTCGGAAAAATAATAATCGTTGGCGCAACAATCCATATTGGATCAGGGCCTTGAAGTGTGTTAGAGCACTTCATTCAAGACCATAACGGTACACTAGGAGGCAATGTGGTCAGCATTGCGCTCGCCCGAGATTATTACCCTGATTTGACTCAGGTACTCATTTACAGCTGAGTCGACTGGTATCCGACGTCAAATCACGATGCAAATTCCACTGCTACCAGTGAGATTTGAACCGTGACCTTCCGTATGACAGCCTAGTGCTCTAACCACTGAGCTATCCGGACACTATTATAGAGAGAATAGACGACAATAAAGATCCGGCTCTAACAGCACATCGAATAAGGCTCACCGTGAAACGCAGACCGAACATTTTCGCGGAGTTCTTCGACGCGGGCATGTTAGAGGGGATATTGTCTGCATCATGGAAGTGATAGATGCTGGTGCGGACGCATAAGGTTGGTAAACTTCCAGTTGTGCTGTGCTCTAACAAATGCACATATCTCCTGGATAATATAGGGAAAATGCTAAGGCGTTTGATAAAAGCCAAGAAGACCTTTCAGATGGAATTCGGGGACTTATACGAAATCCTTGGCAACAACTTAAGAAAGGGTCGATGGACACTCAGGTTGAAAAGATGACATGGTTGGATCAACTATAATCACACCCAGTTTCCCATGGTGTGTGAGGAATATCGCCAGAGGAGGAAACTCAAGGAGAGGTGCTGGGACCAGGAAGCCGAGAGGGTTGAGATACGATCCACTCGACGACTGAATCTACCCAGAGCGAATTGTGAAACGCAGAGGAGACCAGAAAAGTGCGAATACGGACGCCGCGTATAGAAGGGAGGAGTTCAATTTAAAGTGTGCTAATTCCGCCCGGTGATGTAATACCTTATGGCGGTCCTGTGAGCCGTAAACGGTGTTCTAAAAAGCCGCTACTGATTGTTTTAGTGCTGAAGCACTGCGATAGGTACGACACGACAACGCTGAACCCTAGGCAAACGTCAGGTGGCTATCACGTCTAGTGATCTGTGGCTTTGATGTTTGCTGATCATCAAAAAAATGGAAGACTAATTACCATGGACTTTTTAAATTTATAGACTTAATAATCTTCACTAACGGGTTCGTCGTGAAACCGGAGATATCCGCTCAATTGTAGGTAACAGTCTAATGTCTACGCGAAAAAGGTGGTCGCACAGTTCGAATCTGTTCAGATAGCCAAGCCTTGTTAACAGCATAAAATATCAATTCCATATGAAGCCAATTTGAATGAATCTACCAAAAGTTCAAGTTGAAATTTGTTTGAATGAACGAGGCTGATCCACTAGTCCGCCAAAGCTCCAGCTCCACAATGATAGAACCAGAGACAACATTTAGCGCCAGACCAGTCACTATCTATCTAAGTCTCTCTTTGAAGGGTCTAAGTCTACTTTGAACGGTGAAGTTTGACAAGTTTACGCAACCGAATTTCTGCCGGTGAAGCAATAATTTTTGTGAAAGCTCCCGGTGCTCTAATAGGAGAAAATGGAAACCCTAGAAACAGTAAAGTAAGCATACTTCTTAAGCTAGAATGACCCTGTCAATGCAGTCATCTGATGGTCTGTAGCAACTTGGAGCATCTTCCAATGGGATTCATTGAGTTGCCTTTAGACTTGAATGATAATCAAGAGCATGGTTTTGCAATGTGTATTTAGATGGCATCAAGCGATAAATGCGGATATTAATGATCACCTCGGAAGTATGTTGCGAGCAATAGACGTGTAAAGTCGTGTTAAGCCGTCGGGTGGATTAGCCAAGTGTCATATTCAAACTATCCACAAAAGCCACCACGAGGCACAAGCCGGACATAGCATTGATGAGTTCCACATCCAAGCTATGTACGACGCAAACTTCTACAAGTACCTGGGAATTCTGCAAGAAACCCATGTTCGAGTTGTTGATATGAAGGATGTTTTGCTGTTCAAAATGCTCTCGGGGAAAAATAAAATAAGCCTATTGAATGTATTCGCTATCCCTTATGCATCCCCAAAATTGCCGCGGACGAATCGGATCACATCGGAGACAGGGGCATGGTTGACGTGGCGGTACAACATCACTACCATCTCGACTCGCTACGCGCTTATTTTTACAGCAAAGAACAGCCAAGTCCGTTGCATCCGGCTGTTTGTGAGCCGGACTGTGATCCACCAGAACTTTTTATACAAGCATGGGCTTATCACAGGAATATGTCCGGTTTACACTATGAGCCGCAGGCAGTACTCGATAGTTCTGTTTACATCATGGCAAGTTCTAACTGATCCCCATATACTACCCGAAATGTCTGACGTGCTGTTAGTTGACAAGATGGGTCGCTCTGCGTATATTATTGATGTTGCTATCTTCCATAATAGCAAATGTAATGGAAGTACGTAAAGAAGCAAGTAAACTATGAGCCACGGGCTCGATGAATCCAGGAAATTTGGCATCTCGAGAGAGTGGTTGTAGTTCCTATAATATTGTCAGCTATAGTTATTGTACCCAAATCCCTTACGCCTTCTGAGACTCTCACATGATCTGGTTTAACACATGCAGAACAACATCATTCTAGATACAGCGTCGAGGTTACGGAAGGTTCTCGACCATCGCCAGTATTCATATTTATTTTTAAATAGGTAGGATCGTTCGAGCTTAATTGTTTGGCACTTAGTGCTAGTATTAGATAAAATTCGACATCTTCAAGATTGTGAAAGCTCGGAGATAATAATATTAATCGCTCACGCGACAATCCAATCGGATCTGGGCCTTGAAGTATGTTAGAGAGTACTTCATTCAAGACGGTAACGCTACGCTATAGAATTACAGTACCCTGTAGGAGGCAATATGATTAACATTGCACTCCGTACGATAACCTAGCGCTCTCACCACTGAGCCATGCGGGCACAATCTCAAACAAAAATTAGAATGGTAAGCTGGGTTATATGTAGCCAATGTGGGGAGAAAGAGGAGAAGGCCCCAGATTTCATATACAGCTGCCCGGTTTTTTCAGACGTTGGACGAAAATACCGCGGAAGGATCTGAGCACTCTCTAAGTCTGAAACACGTTCTTGGATTCGAAATGTCATCGCTGCAGGCAGGAGGTCAGTGAATAGGGTATTGAAGGGTGCAGTACAATGGACCTAATAAAAGCGGTAAGGGCTTGAAGCTCGCAACTTAACTTAACCTAAGGTAATCTTTGTAGTTATCGCTTGACATAAATAAATCAACGTAATGCACAGCGATACTATGAGGAGGTTGATAAAAGAAATTAAAATAACTTACAAGCTCTAGGATATGCCAAGGCTGAGATATACATAAGTAATGAGGTCCTGTATAAGAACATATATTTTACTGTAATTAGCCAGCACTGGTTTCGAAATTTTATCAGAAATTCTATATCTAGGATCTAGTTTGCTGGGTAATACTTCAAGCGCTCTCATTGAAAAGGAGATTGTAGGAACTACGCTTTTGAATCTAAATTTCTTCTTTTTTTGGCACTTCTCTCACGGAGTGTACCAGATTAGTAAAACGTTATTACAAAACACAAACTATGATGGGAATTGTGGCTTAGATATTCTCTGTATATGTATGTACGTTGTACATTGTACATTGTATGTATATTGCAACCACCTAGATAGGTTTTTGATTTGATTCGAACGTTACATTCTCTATAACCGCCCAAAAGTTGAGTTAATTACGACAAAGGCATCATTGACATCATTTTATTTAGAACTTCTCTGGGAGAAAGCTTCCAGGCGCTGCAAAATTTAGGATGTTTAGATCATACAAACCTCTTGCCGCGATAAAAACATGATTTCTTCGCAGTTGGTATAGTAACCATTGTTGATTCAATATTTACTCCTTCGTTCCCGAGAAATTTTTCGAAATATTTCCCAAGTTTTCTTTTCGGCTTTGCATTCAATACAAACATTGCTTGGCTTCCTTCCCCCTATTGATGTAGGCCGGAAACAGCTAGCTGAAACGGGCCTGTGCATGGTATAGAAAAGACATAGCCATCACTTTCAGCGAGCGCTGAGGGCTCTTTGAATATACGAAAAGGAAACAACGTGGAGGCTTGGTAATTGGTTTCGAATTCAATTTTCCCAATATTTATATATGTGGAGCAATGGATAAGTCCTCTTGAGCATCAGAGCGTCTTATAGATGCTCTTCATTTTTGTGGGGAAAGTGAAAACCCAAAATCGAGAGATTTTTCCTTTGAGAATGTCAAAATAAGGAAAAAGTTGAAAGGAAATGCTCTAAGTATGGTGTGGAGGGTTGGCGGATTGCCTTTGCCTCTGGAAGAAAATAAAGACTTTTGAAGAAATGATTTGGCAAAGGGTTCAGCAAACATTTTCAGTTGCAAAAAGGGTAGTTGTTAGAAATTTGCGGTGCGTATGAAATTCTCAATGCAAATTATTTATGGCGAATACTTGACAATCAAAGCCAAATGGCGGTTTAAGATCCGGAACTGAACTTGATGACCTTGCCGCATGGCAACCCTGACTTCCGCTTCAGAAAAGCAGAACTGTAAACAAAAGCGGCAAAGCAAGATCCCAGAAGAGAACCTTCCAAGACGTGCACATATATCTTTTTCATGTTTTTGCTGGATACACAGCCACTCGAATATCCTTCAAAAATAGATGCGAGTGCGTGTGGGAAGCTCGGCGGATATCCTCGCCGTGGTAGGCATTCCCGGTGTCCTCGTCATCCAATGCCAACGATCAAATTAAGCGAAATTCTATGAAAACACTTGGGAGGTTTATAAGTGCGGTAATAGAAATTGAAGACATAGGAAAACATGACAGAAGAACATGTTTGCAAAAAACGTAGCATACACGTATTTATATTATCGATTGAATTAGGGAATCTGAAACGGTGGGGATGGCATGCGAGGGATTCCGCTCCATCCCTGAACTCTACGTGTGTGTAATTCGTTTTGATTGGTTATAAAAGGCTGTCCCTTCTTCTTATTTCTCGTCGGTCGGGCGTTCGAAGGTCAGAATGATGAAGTGCTTGCTCCTTCGTCTTTTGCAATAGGATCAGACCAGAGCCGGGGTGAAAGGCGACGACCTTGAATGAGGAAATAAGCTTTAATTGAAGGGATCACCACCGAACAGGAAAATTGGTATTTGAATTTCGCTTGAAACGTTCTGAGGCGAAGGTAAACGTGTTAGGATTAGCAAAAAGAGGAAGAAGTTCCACCAAAAGTGTGAGACTTGCTTTTCGATTCGCTTACATGAAACGAGATGGTTTACAGCTAAGAGAGCTTCTGCGAATTGTGTACACCAATTGGTTCTGCAGCAATTCCAACAATAATCCAATCCCACTGTGACTCTACATAATTTTCATGTCTATCTTGTTAGTGAGTTTTAAGACTCCTATTTGCTTCCACTTTCGAGAAAGCTGCCATCAACATAAGCCATCTAATTCATCAAGCCAATGTGGAACCACCGCCATCATGCTTCCTGCCACGCTAAGAACATTCTTTATTCAAAATCTACATGAAAACATGTCGCGCGTACCCCGTCTTTCTTTTCAAATTGAAAATAGGAGGAAGACAAACCGCTCCAGTCGCTATTATCCTTCACATCCTAAGACTTTCATTTGGCGTTGTAATACACATACAAAATTAGTTCTGGTCGCATGCAGAAATGCTTCATAGAAAGGGAAGAGAGGAGGGGGGTTATTACTGGTTGTGGCTTGGTTCGTTTAATCATTCGCCGCTCGCTCAGTCGTTCGTTCACGGGTTTCCCTACTTTCTCCTTGACATCCTGGATGCGCCGACAAAAGTCTTGAGTATACGTTCGGGGTTACGTGTGTGGCGGATTGCACAATGATACACGTAGCCTTTCATTCAATAAAATTTCGCTAAGAAAAGAGCGTTCTTTGAACTTTTAACACTGAAGTGGTTCAAAAGGGCAGGACTTTTTAGCGAAAGATGGGAAGTCTGCAAATCTAGGGACTTTAAATTAACGTGTTTTTTACGAAAACAAATAGGTGGAGGCTGGCGGTCTGTAGATTTGCTAGATTGCAGTTTTTCAAAGAAGTGGGATGCAACTTAGCTCCCCGCCCTCATTCAAAGAGAATTAATTACCAAAAAGGGTCCAATATAAAGAAACGAATTTTAGTTAAAACCAATCTCAATGCCCTAATTACAAACAAGGATGGATTTGAGGGCTTAGAGTCGTACCAATGGATGTAATACCACAGTATACCTGAGCACTGACATCCGATAGTGTTAACAACAGCGCGAATGGCATTTTAGTACTTCGCAATCAACATGGCGATAATGCTTATGTTGTAATATGCCCATAAAATCTTCGCTTACAGTCTAAATAAACATGTCCGGCTGTTTAAGCAAATCATTTTTCATTCGAACGCGGCTAGCGGGCTTTACATGCAAAGGTTTATACTAATAGTTCTCAAACACTCGACTTTCTCAAGGATAAGATTCAAGAGGAAATCGGCGCCGTAACCACAGAAATATCCCGAAATGTTCTCGAAAATACAAAAGAAAGAGCCCAAATGGGCGGTACTGCAAATGGTGGCCATCATGGTGACAATGTTGAAGCTTGAATTGTATGAGGACTGAAATTTATGTATTGTTGAAAACAGAACCTTATTAAAATCAATTCAATATCTGCCTGAATTTCTGTCACACACACTATTCTCATAAATGCCTGAACCGATTGATACGAAACTTGGTCGAAAGGTGGGAATTGTTAAACCACACATACGGCAAATTGCATTGTTGCACGTCGAAATTTCCGAGGGAGGGTGGTCCGCATATATATAAAAGAGTGGTGAAACAATTTTTGTTTACCGAATATAGGTATCTGGTGTATCAAACAAAAGTTCTCGATTAGTGCTTTTCGAGGCAAATATTAGTTTTGACGATGGTTCTAAAGGTGAGGACTGCTGGGGTCTGAAAAAGGTCAATTACTTTAAGGACCCATTATCTTGAAACTGCTCAACCGAATTGTCTGAAAGTAATTACGGTGCCCTTTGCACATGGTATGTAGGGCCTCAAAATACTCTTCGCTAAGATGTCTGCTCAAATAAAGTTAATAATAGTATACAATTATATTTAAAAAAAATGACTGTAAACCCCCATTAAGTTTAGCCTATATCTGTAAAATTTAACAGTAAGATAGATTTCAATGGGAGGTATCATACTGGAAAGTTTGGTGAAAATTTTACCAGTATTAACTCTTAGGATAGCTTATACCTCAAAATAATTCCTGGGGGATGTTCTCGTTGCCACGTTGTTTGTGTTTCGACCCCTGGTGGAAATTTCATGGTTACGCCCATATCGTGGCCAGAAATCCTTGTGGGTACTCTCTCGGTGTTCTACTAGAAGGAATGCTCAACCTGCACCGAGTATAAGTAAGCACCGCTGTGCCATTCGCGGCGGTGCCCGAAGAGGATCATGTGATTATTCCTACCGGGCAGGTACCGATATTGAACCCGTACGACTACTACTTTATAAGAATGCAAGGTAAGTCAATTATCCTCGAAAGAAACTTACGAGATAGTCCAATTTGCGAGCAAACATCTTGGCATTATGCGCACTAAGAAAACGTTTCATTAAAGAAAATACAAATATCCTGAAATTGCCCTTCGAAAAATTTACCTATCCTGTCTATCTGAAATAATACCCATTTTTCTGAATTCTTCCTTCCACTCTCACCGAAAATCATTACGCAGAAATAAAAAACCATAAAATTGTTTTCATTCTCCTCAAATAATGCTAAATCTCTGTTTTTTATCTCTCATGTTATTTTATTTCTTTTTACGTCTCATTTTTTGTTTCGCCGCCCATATTTGAAACGAAATCACAGTATAAGGTCCTTTTACCTTCCCATAAATCCATTCGTTGAAAAAAGCGAAATCCCTACAATAGCTGCCATAAAATAAGCCTCCTCTTCATATGCAGGGAGCACTATGGAGTGGGCGAAAACGCTTGGCAAAACAAGTGAAAATCGAATCAGGAAGAGAAAGAGGAACAGCAGAGGAATATGGATTTTGAGAAATTGTATTTTTTTATTTTCCGCTTAATAACTAACGGAAATTATAGAAAGCAATGAAACATATAAAGCAGGAAATAAAAATAAATACTGAACGTAATAGAGTCTAATGTAGACAGTAATTGTAATGAAATTGCTCAGGGATGGAAAACGTCTGATCTATTTTTTTTGCAGGCAAAATATGCCTACAAGCCTCATCCTTTTGTTTTGCTCACGAATAGATTTCGTCCTTGAATATTCCGAACATTTATTACATGGAATCCCTTTTTGTATGGCCCCTGGATCATGCCCCTATCTTTTACCTATGGCAGATGAAATGTGGAGGCGAAATGAATGCATGGAAGGAATTTGTCTCTTGTAGGGTTTCACCTTTTCCAAAGAGCAAGAGGGATCTACGCAAATGTGTGCGTACACTTAGTATAAGCGAATACCCAGAATAGGGATAGTAATTGTTTCATTATTCAGACAAAATTCCTATTATAACGAAGAGGTAGGTTAACTTTCAGATATGACCGTTAAGGACAAAGAAATTCTTTGGTAAATTTAATTTTGAACACATCTCAAGAGTAGACATTGTTGGACAACCGTTGCGTAATGAAATACATAAAAGGCAGTCTTTCCATTATCAATCCTGTGGAGCTAGTAAATTTTCTGTGGGACAAGTGTCAGGTTGAGGTACGCATGCAATAGGAGGCTCTCCTTCAAAAGCACAAATTAAACTCCATCGTGATACAGATCATTTCTATTTTTTCATGCGGAATCTAATGCTAATTATAATTTCTGATCTGATTTTTATCGAATATTCCTAATTAAATGGGGCCGCTGAAGGAAATAAAAATGAATATCCTTTTAAACTTCCTTATCGCATATACGGGAATCTGCCTTGGGAGTAAATGATCCCACTAAATAACCAAGTGCATTTTCAATTAACTTTCCAGAAGAACGTCCATCGGACCGACTTACACATGAACCTTCTTCGGAGTTTGCACTCCAGGATTTTCCACGAGAAGAACAAGAATTAACATTCTATTCAATAAATCCAATCTGAAAAATTGGATTAGAAACGCGATTCCTTCGACAATCTGCCAATACAAATGAGTTTGACTTGAAAAATAGACAGCGCTTATAAAAATAGTCAGACATGTCAATACCCCCCATTACTGGTCTGCCACTAGTTGTTCTGGACTCTCGACAGGTATCCGCATAAACTAACGCGCGAAATGGAAATCGATTAAAATTTCATTTACCTCTATAACACCAACGGGTCGCCCCTCCCTCGCCACCTGCTCCCTGTTCCCATCATGCTCTCTTCCTTGTTTTTGGTGGTTTCGTTGTTGCATTTATTCGTGCATTGTGGCTCTCTTTTTCCTATTAGTTCGCTCCAATGCAATTAAATTAATCGAAAATTTGTTGTGAACAAACAAATGAATGGCTATCAATTGCACTCGAGGAGGAGGCCAACAGCGAAGGTGGCGAAACAACAAACAGAGGCGATAAGGCCACCCCTGTCCTTCGGTGCTTATCCAGCACGTATGCAAAAACGCAAGCTATTATATTTTCTGAAGCGTATAATTAAAGCAGAGTGTCCGTTTTTAAGCCTCATTTGTGTGGATGTTGCAATAATTATCATGTTTTGGAAAAAGTAGTGAATAAAAGTCAAGTGAGGGACAATGGTTGCAGAATAAATAATGATTCTGTGGAACTGTAGAAATGGATTTGGGTTATTAAAGGATGATTTAATTTCAAGCATAATCTGAATAAAAAAAGCAAATGCGGGGAGAGAGTAATTAACAATCAAATGAGGATAGTAGATTGAAGACGCTAGAAGGACCTGAAGATGCACGATATGAGACATGGAAAAAAACTACTGATTTTTCAAAAGGTACTATGCATGGCAATTATATGATGACTATCCACATAAGATTTCAAGATCTCAAATTGTAAATTTTGTCTGGTCTTCAAAAAGTCCGGAATATATATAGTATACTTACACAATACGTTCACGGTGTGTGTTGACACAACATTCTCCGTCAGTTGCATGTTAAGTCCGTGGCAAATTACAACGAGTGACCGCTTATTAGGTTCAACTATGGCCGTGTAATTCGATGACGTTATCCATCCACCTGGAAAGGAGAAGAAAAAAGTTAAACTATCAAAAAATTGAAAATTGTAGCAACTCAGAAAACTCAAATTGCGATAGTTACCTAGATAAACTGTTGTTAAAACACTAAAAAAACTCGCCTAAAACTGTGGCTTTTGGCGAAAAATGACACGTCTAAAGCTTTCATACTGAAGTGATCACAATTTACAGACCACTGCTGTTATTATGGAAAACTGGACCAACTTTTTAATTTTCGTGAAGCTCGATCTAGATTTATAGAACAAGCAAGCTTCTACTGGCTAGGATCCTGGAATCTTCCTTTCTCTGAAATTATTCCCAAATCTTTCACTGCATTTAGCATCAAAAAAAGGAGTATTTCCTCAAACTTTCTGCATTCATTGGCTTTATTCAACAATTCCCAATGTTGCGACCAACTATATTTGGGGACGTTAAACGAACCAATTTTTCTACAGCTAATTCAATTCAGGACGTAAGGTAAACTCCACCGTGGGCGTTTCCCTCCTTTTCCGTTTATCGTCGCTTGCGTATTCCGTCCGCTTTTTTTTGTCACAAGGGTAGAGGAACTCGATACCCTGATCTCACCTCTGAATACTGGATGACAAAAGGATTTGCAGGTGATAGCAAGCTCTTCGATGGTCATCTGAGGAACGGGTTTCTGTATTTCCGTGCTGACATCTTCAGGTCATAAAAGTGGAGTGGGCCTTACGAATATATAAGCTAGGAGAGGCATCAATTCAGGATATGGGTCGTAGCGGATCTACCCTCTCGATCGGGGCACTTGGGCCCCGAGTTTTATGGCTCTACGAGCCGATATTTTTTTCCTAGTTTTAGCTCGGGTGTGATATTCCCTTCGTTGATTTTTCAGGTTGCGGCGGGGATCGCATCGGTTAAAGAGGCATGTACTGGACGGAGAACGAAGGGACTTCAATGAACCTTGGCATCTAATGTGATCTAGATTACGCTCCGGCGGAATTTTAATCATCATATTAGTCGTTTTTAAAATTTTATAAATCCCTCTGCCTATATAGGAGCTGGACTTGAAAGCTTCGATGCCTTCTGTTTCTGCCGCGTCATCGGCGTATTCAAGCGCGACATAATTTCGAGCGAAGAATTTCATCGTCGTACGGGCCAGGTACCGACAGATACGTGATTAAAAAATGGAGGTGGCAGTGACTAAACCGCACTGTAGGAAAAGGTGATACCCCCATCGTTAACTATACAATGGAACTCAATACACCAAGGTGGCCGAAAGTTGGATCGCCCGAGAAACACATGACGCAGAATAAGATAGGAGGAATGTAGACTTTTCGAGAAGACCTAGAGAGCGCTCAAGCTTACAAAGAAGCATATTAATCACACAAGCGGTGAAAGCGTGATTTCGTTTTAACTTCAATTGGTCTTCCAATGTATACAAAATTGGTTCGCAAAATTTTTCTCCGTGAGACAGCGGGGTTATCAAATGGAAGACCTCAATTACTTTTAAATTAGATAATACTTTTGTCATCGACTACGAAAGCAAAGAATGGAGGGAAGGGGTTAAAGCTACAGGCAAAATGTGGTGGGAGAGGATTGATTTGTAGGAGCCATCGGATACGGATGTTCCCCACTTTATGATCGCATTGCCTGAGCGCGTGAGATCGAGCCATTTAATTTTTTGTTGTTTTTATGAGAGTCCAATTGAGTCCTTTCCATAACGAATTTCGCCATGCAAGCACAGCGGTCCTGGTTTATACTGAGTGCAGGCTCAGCATTCATACCAGTGGATGCGAGGCCTATCTAACACCTCTGCCGAGTTGTACAGCGCAACTCCACGCTTGAGCTCCGAGGAGCTCTGCCCGCGATGTAGGCATAACCACAACCACCATGAAACTCCAACTAGGGAGCCAACCGCAAATAACCAGGCCAAGAACACATCCTCCAGGAATTTTCCAGGAGCATATGTTCTCAGAGGGCCGTCCCGGTTCCCATGGTACCAAATAACCTCCGGTGAGGCTTCGTGGCCGAAGCCACTTTAGATGAGTCCCTTGCAGACTCGGGTCTGATCGTCCTCCTCGAGTACTTCGGAGCGGAATGGGGATAAATAAACGGATGAAAACCATTTAGGAAACTCTCCAGCCACGTTCTCTGCGCAAAAAGGAATTGGACGCTGTTGGTGTTGTATTTGGCCAGAAAACCGAACACTCTCAAATATTCTAAGAATCAGGAAATAAGTATGACTATTTATTAAAAGCCAGATTTGTGCATCCAGCCCGAAAAGCCTATAATCTATGGTAGAGAAAAAAAAGTGGTAGACCCTGCTTCAGATGGAGCGATGATATGGGCCAGGACGCCAGGCAGCGTTTAGAGATTTCGACGCAAACACAAGATGTGTGAGCACAAATAGATTTATCAGTCACATTGATAAATGATCAATATTTACCCATGTCGACAATGGCGTCGTAAATTTGAAGTTAGTATTACCGATGGTAGGGAAAACACGTTATAGCGTCCCAGACAGAAATGTCAGGAATCTCACTTTGCCTCCAACCATATCAAACCAACTGGCTTCAGGGAAAGTGGAATTGTAGATTTAAGTTCTGTCCTCATGGTTTGCAAAGTCACCTTTGAGTAGTCTCCCCACCATAATATCTGCCATGCAGATGTTCGTTATATATAATTGGTGCGATGTGCCTCATAAAATCAGAGTCAATTTTCAATCAAATTGAAATCTTCAGTGTGGGGTAATTTAGGATGTACATATATTTCGAGAGAAATAAAGAGCGCGGGATGTTTTAAGTTGAAGAAAATGAGAAATGGAACGGAAATTGTTTTAAGGTCTGTTTGAGAATATTGCCTACGCTTGGTTCTTCAGTCTGAAATATAAATATGCAGCATTTGCTGTATGCCGTAAGCATATTAATTTTTGCCGAAGAATAAATAGTATAGTCTTGTAATTTCGCACATTTCAAGTACTTCCACGATGCACTAAGGAAAAACTTTCGCCTTTCTCCGCTTGTAGCCACTTCAGTTGTGAATGACTTGTTTATTGTAAGACTTAAATTTCACTGCCTATCTATCATAATTCTAGCTCAAATTTACGCGCACATAACATGCACGCATACGAAACATACCTTCCGGACTTGGCACAGTCCTTGACGTAGCATTTCTTATTTGTCGACCTCCAACCATCCATTTAATTTCAGCTGGTGGATTTGATGGTGCTGTTGTGCACGTAAGAGGCACTGGATCCCCCACTCGGGCCTCCGATGGTCCTGATATGGAGACATGTGTCGGAGCAACTGTAACGAGAAAAATAATGAAAAAAGAGAAAAATTAATTTTCTTAAAAAAAAGTAGACGAAAATGGAAGGGAAAAAACACGCGAAACATGGAATATGTGAGAACAGAAGGTTGAGTAAACAAGTTAGGATGACGTCTTATGTGGATATAATTTCATGGAAGCTGTTTCATGCCGTTACTTCTTCACCAGTCCTTGTGCAGTCATCTCCCAAGGGTCGGCAGGGTCAGACACTGTGAACTTCCTCGGATGTGTCGCCTGTCTACTTTTCCCGATTATCTTGAAGGTTTTTCTTCTCCATAAATAAATAAAAAGATGAAATGACATAAACGGATGGTAATAAATTTTTTATGTGGCATGAATTTCACTTTAAACCTGTCACTACGTCACACGACCATTGGGGGAAAAGTGCGCTCAAAATGGAGTTGGAGCGGGGAATGTAGTGCGGTCTAGCTCACTTCAAGATTCGAACTTGATAGCAACGGCCGCAGAATCCGCTGCTTCGTACATATATAAGGGAGGATGATCCTTATATCGAGTGGAAATAAGGACTCGAAGTAGGTACAGATACAACAAAGGCCCTGACTCGACACGCTATATGGTAATGGCGGCATTAAATTACGAAAGTGATGCGTGTTGTCATTCAATTACATTCTCGCGTCCTTCACAATCTTATGCGAACACTAGCAGAGAAAACAGTGGCAGAGAAGGTCTAACTGCGGGTGTAGGGCGTGAGGCTCTTCAATCTTAGTCTCGGTCTATCCCAACATACAAAGGAGAAAAATCGAATATATTAGAGTCATTCGTCGCTCTCCCTCGACACTTCACCCGGAATCTCGCCTTCCTGCTTTCGTGGATGAATATTTGATTGGTTCGTAGTGTGGGATGCCTCCCGCTTTTCCCTCTGAATCTCGAGAAGCGTAGTAGGGATGCCGTCAACAGCTCCGAGGAAAAGCAACAAATTTACATTCCTATTTTGAGCAAGGATTCTTACCTGTCTAACTAGGACTTAATTGGATTTTGTAAAGCAATACGTTCGCATTACGAATTCCTAGTTGACAAGAGATATGAAAGAAATTGAACGACTGTACCGAGGGAACAGAACATGGGTACCATCTCGGGAATAATGGAGAATATTTGACTTCGCTGAAGCACCGAAAATTTCAAAAGTTATCATTATAGACTCTCGCAAGAAGTTGATGTTGTGATTCCTCCTTCATTCATTCGTTCATTCGACGTTGTCGCTATGTGAATGCCAGGATTATCCCCGGATTTGGAAATGTTGAATGTAATTAACGAGAATTCGGGTTGCAGATGTTGATAAGATGGGATGAAAGATATTTTGGGGGCGGTGAAATTTTGGCAAACAGAAGCTACGAAGTTGGTAAAGTCGATTTGATGTGTTAATAAAACAAAATGGCTAGAAGTTGCCATGTCTGCCGCTGTGGGATTTCGATTCTTGAATTTTTATTTATGGCGGTTATATAATTTGCTTGCGGCCAATCGGGAGTTAGACTGAAACGTATGTATGTAAACATAGAATTTTGTTGCTTGAATATAATTGGTTGCAAAATGCATCTACTGAACGACTTTCCACCTCAGGCTTTCATTGCGTTGAAATTCCTTCTGTAAAGGCGTGTCAAATTTAGGGAAATGGAAATTCATGCTAACTAATTATATCATATTTTCATTGGTTCTAATCCATAATAACCAGGGGTTTCACGGCATGGATTTCATTCCCAGAAGCGGAGTGAGTTTGGATTTCACAATTCAGAAGTGCCAAAGTTCTATATAGTCATGGCGGCGTGTATCAAATGAAAGGACTCGAGTGGTAGTTTCCAAAGCCATGACATTTTTTGGAAAGGCGGGTAGTGCGGAGATTATAAAGCGACAAGTTTTTTCCCGCACTTATCCTTACAAACTACTCAACCGAAAAATCTTGGAGATTGACTGAAGACCCCGTTAACTTTATCCTAGAATCAACAGGTACTACCAAGTTTGGTAAAATTATTTGTTAGTACAAAGCTACAATAGGTCAAACTTATCGCTTTTGTGCAAATTTACTGCAATCTAAGACTGAATGTCAGGAGCACACTAAACTGAATAAACATTATATAAAGTTAGGGGCAAATGGGGCAAATATACACTCAAATGTTACTACATATGAAATACACAAAACCGTTCAACACCGAGCTTCCAGTATTTCGGCTTGTTTATTCTTTTCTGCCAAGCGCTACCAATATCTGAAGAATCAGAGCAAAGATTCCTCGGCTTATTAATCGCCCAACTAGGCAACTGGATGTTACTCATGTACGATATTCATCCCCAATGTGTACCGCTCGCAATATTATTGTTAGGACTTGACCCTTATTTGGGCATGGGTAAAATTGCTTGACACCTTTTATAGCAATAAAAGGTGTCAAGCAATTTTACCCATGCCCAAATAAGGGTCAAGCCTTCATTTTCATAACGTAAATATGAACCATGGTTTTTCTACATATATTATGCGATTTTAATATTGAACGCACGGAGAAAACAATGTTAGTCTTGTTTGTGTAACCCGGAAGGCTTGCTTTTTATAATTGCAATTTATTTCTAAATCGCGATATTTTGTCTAGCTGGAACAGTTCCCATACTTAGTGCTTTATTATGTTTTAACTTTTGCGATGTCCAATTTCCTTTGCGCCGGTGAACTCAGCCGTAACATTCAGTAAAATCAAATGGTCGGTAAACTCATTTAAACCGTGTAAACAATTTGGTCTAAGCAGAATTTATTCTGCTCGCCTACATCGAAGGATTTTACTCATCGAACTGCACATGACAACAGACCACAGAGCAGTTCCTATCAAAATCAGGGCAAGACCAAATGAACGTCAAAACTTATAAGCCAATAACACTTACGGCTCTCTTTGTAAAAATTTTGAAGAAGTTGGTTGAAGAATACATAAGGGATAGGCTGGTATCCTATTTTCTACATCTTAACCAGCATATAGCTAAACGAAGAAATCTTGTGGGACATCTCCGCGAGGGTTTCAATCGCATTTAGCAAGGTCCCAATGGATCTCTTTTGAATCTGTAATACCAGCTGCCAGAGGTAGGCAGCACTCTGTGTAGGCTATTATAGTCGCTGAGGGAAGGCAAATTACTTAAAAGTGCACTTATTTGACGGGAGCATCTAGACAGTGGAGAATTCTATCAAGGCTATTGTAAGTCATTGCAGTAAAAAAACTAGTAAACAGAGCGTAATATCGATCTACTTATAATGAGGAAATTTTCAAAAATTCTCTCAAAGCGTGTCCAGAAAGCTCTTCGCTTAGTGGATCGAGTAAATTTAACGACAAACTCCACCAAAAACTAATTTCCTTGTCGGGACCATAAATTGAAATAGAGATATGCTACAAAAGCTCGCCTCCGTTTGCATTATGAGTTCCATAAAAAAAAACTCACCAACACCCTTCCCTAGAGGTTTTGCACTTTTACCCTTGCACCTTTGAAAAGAGGCAGAGACGAGGTTTGCAGTATCCACACTGCAGATAGGCATCCGCTACAGTTATTGACGAAATCATAAAAGTCACTCTAGAACAGAGCAGTGATTCTATTTTACCATAGCTTTTGGGGATTCCACAGTCTTAATTATAAAAATGTATCCGTATTCCCGAGAAGATAGTCATTTGAGAAGCTATATACTGTCATACACAGATATATGTAAAACCTATTCAATACGGGAACAGGCGAGTTGATAGTAGAATATAAAGGTGTTGATGAAACAGTGGATAAAGTTAAAGGAAAGGATCCAAACTAGCATTTGTAAGGCCAGAGCTCCCCGTTAAAATTAATCTACTGTTCTGCATAGCAAAAAACTACTAAGCAACAAGTTTTTCAGGGGAAAACAGCGTCCTTCATGGTGGCATTCGTAGAAATCCTCGAAATTATAAAATTGAAAGGAGGAGACTAGTAGGTTCAATACCCGGTCACTGTCCTGCAGAAGTATTTGCGCACAGCGGATATATTTGCTGGAGAATAACCAACCCTAAGAAAAGGCTTGGCTAGATGCACCTAGTCGAATATTTGCTGATCCGTGTCCGAATAGCTGAGTAGTTAGAGCACAAATCTGTCGCACGGAAGTTCGCGGTTCAAATCTCATAGGTGGCAGTGGAGTTTGTATCGTGATTTGATATTGAATACCAGTCGACTCAGCTGAATGAGTGAGTGAGTCACATCAGAGTAATAATCTCGGGCGAGCGCAATGCTAACTACATTGCCTCCTAAGGGTACTGTAATGCTGTATTGAACCGTTACGTGCTCTAAGGCCCTGATCCAATTGGATTGTGAATATAAATGGAATATTGACCTAAGCGAACTTTGGTAAGTCATGCAATAAGCCAATAGACTGTAATATAGTACCACATCCGGATCATACACAAGATCCACATAGAGATTGGTTTCATTTTCTATAAGGTTAGATTATTTAGCTCTTCAAAGAAGGACGCTCAGCTTTGACTTTTTTCCTATGTATAACTTCCACTTTTGCATTTAATTAACCCCTTGAATGTTCATATGAAAGCAAGCGCTTTTCCCAGTGCCCAACTCAAGCTCTGAGTTCTCGTCAGCGCAAATTACATGCCCATACCATCGAAGACGCCACTCTCGCAATTTCTTCACGATTTGGGCAACCGCGTCGCGATCGTGGATACTGTGATACATTTTGGATTTTAGACGTTCGTTGATGCGTTGATCAAAAAGCACACCAGTTATTGAAACCACTTTATCCAAGTTGCGCTGATGGGTGAGGCAATTTCATAATGGCTGCCAGCTTTGGTCCGAAATATTTAAACCAATGCCGCTGACAAAGGTAGCGTCTTTTTTATTGGGGTTTCTCGTCAGAAATTCTGTTTTACTCGATCGTTCCACTTTTGGACAAGTTGCTCGACATTAGCTCTGTTATAAGGCACGAAGTAGTTTCGATAGACTTGCCATACTTCAATCTTTATTGTTCACTTCGCAGCAGAACAACTTAACTTCTCTCTCACTAGGGTCTCAGTTTTCTGAACGATGAGGTGAATAATGTTATCAAAAATGGATTCAAAGATCTTCATGGTATAGTACAATAGCCGGATCAGGCGGTAATTTCATCATTCTGGTGGCCTACCTTTCTTTTCCGTATGAGAACGAACGTGCTCTCTTTCCTGTCGGATGAAGTTTACCCTCCTCAATAACCCGATTGAAAAATTCACTGACTCACAGTATTGGGTCCATTTCTTGACTTTCTGAAGCTCAGCTGGCATCTCATACGGTTGCTTTCCTCGATTTCATCCTTTTCATTGCTTTCTCTGATTAAGCGGCACTGACTAGTGCAATCGCTCGATAAGACTTCCCAAAGCGGAGGATGAGCAAATTTTCTGGTTTGAATCTGCTAGACATACACCCACCTATTGTTTAGGATCCAGGATCTAAGTCCACATCTACTTGATGTTGGCCCGGACCAAATGCAGAACAACTTACTCTACACCCACCTATCTGTTGCGGCTTGTCGAACGTTAAGCAAAGTATCCTGTGTGTGTTTTAGTGAGCTTTTCACAAGTCGATATAGACCTCTCTCGGCAACCGGGGGAGTCAAATTGATCGTAAAGATCTTTGTTATGGACCAGATCAGATGTGGAGTAAGACATGAATGTTTTACTATTGTTCCCGACTGTAAACCATCATTTACAGTTCTTGTTACTCGGTGAGCTTATCTCGTGTCAATTATTATAATACTTTTATCAATCTTCATTAATATCCCTTGAAAATCTGTTTTTTGGCGAGGACTTCACTGATTGGTTTGCTTCAGCTTCCCAACTAAGAGGCGTTTATCACCAAACCAGCCTTTTCTGCGCTTCCATATTTGTTCGATGAATCGCCACGAATTTACTTTCTGAGCTGCCATAGTCATTTTCAATTTTCCATGAAGAAATCTTGCTAACTTGACAAATGTGACAGAAGACCCTGATCTGCGTCGAAGCAGCATCTTACGGGTTCGAAGACCAAGTAGTGGTGCCATCCTAGTCCAGTAAAGCGCTGGTGTCAACTCAAATCTACATCTGTCGATTTTCTTGTAGATCTTAAACTTTGGTATTTGAGAGTCGTTTATCTTCCAGGATTCATAGCTATGAGAAAAGGAACCTAGTTAATACCAGCATCAAAAATGAAATGGATTCCGAAAAACTTGATCAGAACATAATGTGAAATTGGAATTGGAGTAGTAGAATCTCAAAACCTATATACACATTCGAGTAGAACATTCTATATATTCGAAGAAAATCGTTCAAAAAAGGTAAACTAAACTAGACTTTGCGCTAGGAGCGACAGTTGTCGATGATTTCCAGAAGAAGGGCGATGAAGGAAGACTGCATAATTATTCTTCCTGAAAATGACCCTTAGATACCATAGTCCTGGTTCTATTTCTCTCTTAAATTTCCATAATCTAAAGTAACTGCACTCAGCTGTTCTCGTCAATTCTCACTAAATGCGCCACAAAAGTCACATCAGCTCCTTGTTCAGCAAATAACAATTTAGGAAAAACAGCTTCTACTTACACAACACACTCAATTCCACCTCCGCTTTCAACGGCGTCTGGGACATAATGTTGCTCGCTTCACACCGGAATTTCGCTTTGTCGTCACTTGACTCTGCTGTGAAAGTATAAATATTCTCGGAAAGTCGACCGGCAGTCCTGGAAATAAAACAAGGCGAAAAGGATAAGAACAAAGCAAAAATTTATAAGAAATGAGCACTTGCACGCACATACATACATTCACAATAGAAAGAAGAAGCTTGCAACCAAACGCTCCTGAATAAAACAATCTGCATTTCTGAAGGACATAAAAAGGACACGATGATGCTGCCGACCTTTACCCGTGAATTCCATGTATGTGCATGAATAAAAATTTCAACAAGGATATTGTGGAGAACCCGAACAGTAAACTCAGTCCCAGAAAGAAACGATAATATCATTGCTGGTGCACCATCGCAATGTCTCTTTATCCAATCCCATGAAATGAAACCTCTTGGAAGGAATTAAAAATTCATTTTGTCGTGGTCTTAATCCAAACTAAATACCGAAATCAGGAAGCTAAAACTGAAACGTGACGACTGAATGAGCCACGTTTGCTCGGTATCTAGAACACGATTTTCCCTCTTCGGAACTTTTTCATGCTTTCTTGTAGGGAATAAGGGAAACGACCTGGTTGCCTGTCTGCTCATCTTCATTAGGAATGAATGTCCTGGGCGAAACACAGTGGCAATTGCATTAGGAATAGAGTAGAGTTTCTAAATATTAGTACGTCGTTGCCCGGGGATTGTGTTTTTCACGAAATGTAGTAGATAATGATTTGGTTCCAGGACCAAGCCTAGAATCCTGATTAGTTGCAGATTGTTCGAATAATTGAATAACTCACTCTGAGCTTCAGATGCGTCTAAAGCTCTACTGAAAAACAGTACAACAAATCCATGATATGACTGTCTATTTCGAGAATTTCAAGTAAGAATTACTAAAGTCACCAGGATCTTGCAAAATTTCCTTTCTTCTCCTTTTTCCAATTTCTGTTACAGTTCTATCTGAAAGTCATCTCATGATTCTTGCTTAAGATGAAATTATCAGGTAGTATTGTGTTTCAATTGTTCTCGCGACGATCCTGTCCTTGAATTCCAAATTATTATTAATTCGTAACTGCGCTAGGACATTCTAGTTATCCTTGTTCTCATTTTTATTCCAAGGACACAATCTTGTCTCGAACTCAAGCGATAATTGAGATTCAAATATTCACAAGAAGGAAACTTGTTATTTTCCTAAAGCATATGCAGTAGAAAGTTTTTCTTGGGAATGGTGGAAAAGGATGAGTGTAATATCAAAACCAAAAGTTTCTTTTTTAGCTCGTTTGACTTTTGTAAAGTCAAGTATTCGGTTTTGTGAAGTAGGTACGAAAGTATCAGCGACCACTTGGTAAGGGTCAATCTCCATTTATTCCGCTTAAAGTTGTGCAAGTTGTAATGCCGTAATCATGAACCCAATGCCGTTAGGGCTTAGGTAGTCTATGCATAAATAATTTGAGAAACAACTTAGATGGTCTTTGCAAAGAGCAGCATTGCGTCACAATTCTACGCTAGCAATGGAGTGTCGACTCTGGAGTCCATTGGGTTCGGACAAATTTTCAAAGAAAAAAAATCGTTGGGAAGCATAATCAAGGGTTGTGCGTTCGAAGTTCTGTACATAATTGAGTATATTGAAACTAAGGGATGATGTGGTAAATTTCGAGTTCCATTTCTGGGGCAGAAACTGAGTAAGGGAACAAAATGGTTAGCCTTCATTTGTCGAATTTTGCATATGTATATTTACAGTGACTTTACATGTAAAAATAATTGAATTTACCCCCTGGAATGATAGGGATAATCCGCTCGCAATAATATGAGAGTATTCGTCACGGTAGAACTTGCAGTTATTGGAATGAAAAGGAGAAAATGAAAATCAGCAAATGCACACGCACAATGTAGATGCACTAAAGGAAATAAAATATCTACATACGCATTTCTTCAAACTTAAATTTTTCGATGGTAATCTAATCTCTTTACTGCCCGGCAGAAAATTCTGAATACGAAAGCAAACAAGTCGGGAAACCGGAAACTGGACGCTTCCGGTATAAAAGGTTTTTTGTATTTCTTTTATAAATACATTTGAGTGTGCATGTGTCTCATATGTGCATATATTACGTGCTACTTTGACCTGTTATAAATTTGTTAGCAATAGTGCGATTTCCACCAGGATGGTAGGATCGTGCTATGTGTTATACCCTACATTGTTGCAATTTCGTGGTACTAGAATGAATTTAAGGGAGTTTTACAGAAAATTACTAAAAATTATATTAATATACTATTATTAACTTTATTTGAATCGATATCGGTATGGAGGGTATTTAGTAGCCTAGGCACCATATAGTGGCAGGCAGTCAATTTTTTTCAGATTTTTCTGTTGGATAGTTTCAGAGAATGGGTACGTTAAAGAAATGATCACTTTTGACCCCCAGCACATCTTTCCAACAAATGTCAAAACTAAGACCGGGTTCGTAAAGTGCTAATCGGGACCTTTCATTTAGTATCACATAACTATATTTGTATGTATGGGGGACTTCACCCCTGAAATACCGCGCGAACGCCGTTAATTACCCTCAGTGCACATATTCCAAACGACCGCGGCAGATCTTTCACTTTTAAATATTTGACTGCCTCCTTGCTGCTTGTATTTTGTATTTTGATATACTTCAAGTCTTTTCGGCTTATTATTAGAATGACTTTCGTTTTGTGTGCCGCAAGTACTATTCCAGCAGTTTCAAGTAAACCATAGATTCGCCAGATTGCTTCATTCACTCGTCGATGTGGTATGCCATATCAACTACATCAATATTCCTTCTGGTAGCCACAGACAGAAGACTCCATCATGAGTGGACCAAATGACTATTTGCCGTGTTGAAGGCATTCTTCACAATCAATGTTACCACTGCACAATTATCTTTTGACCACCAATCCCATCTCTCACCTTTATACTGGCAGACCTTTTTCACTTTTAGCTGCCTCAAGCAATCCGTTGACGCTTGATCCGTCCAGGACCTATCGAGGTCTTCCGGTTCAGGCATTTCACCATATGAACCTTTATTCCCTTATTCTACCAGTAGCAACGTGTCCTCTTGGAATTATAGTTTCGCATTTGTTGACAGCAGATTGTGAGGAAACTAAAACTTACACACGGACAATGCGCTTATCAAGCTGTACAACTTTTTTGACTTACTGCTTACTAGTGGTTGACTTAAATTCCAAACGAGTGGATTACTCGAAAATATCTATGAACATGAGGAGGCATCAAAAATAAGTTTATTTCAAAAGAATATTGCAAAACCAGGCTGACTACGGAAGCGTGGAAACGAATCGGTGAACGTAAAGAGATGAGGCCACTGTCAATAGGTTCCAACGAGGAAAAATGCGTCGCGCTAGATATCCTCCCGTAGAGAAATTCGGGAAGCACAGCGTCTCGTACGCAGTGACAAAACGAATTCCACCATTGCGTTAGAGAGAGAGAAAAATAACGACTGCACCATCACATCCTAAATCATGAAAGAGCTCGCAGGTGTCATAAACCTCGCGCTGATCCCGTGAAGGACAACAGCGCTAAATTCCTCATTATCATAAGGAGCAGTTAAAGAGGACGAAGAAACACTTCACTAAGGTTCTGAATAGTGTAACATTCAGTTAAATTCAATCTCTCGTTGATAATATGGCAACTCATCATGACATGCTGATACTCACTTCCAACAGAAGTGAAATTATCTTTGCCATCAACGTTCTCCAAACTAGCAGGGCCGCCGACTATGATGGTACTCAGCGATCTTTTCCAGTAACAGGAAAAAGGGGTTGATCGTTCAGGTTACGAAAAAGGGGGCACTTCCTGATCAACAGAGAACAGGTTTGTTTTCTCTCTGGATCCTCTTGTATCGACCATATCGCCACCTTTCAGGGAATTTAGATCACTTTTCGACTTACTTTTCATCGATTTGAAGACAGATTAGATGGGACTTGAATCTAGAATACTCTATGTAAATGAGCTTTACAGACAAGCTAATAGTTGTCAGGACTACATATGATACAAAATGTAAAGGGCTGTCTCCAGGCAAAATCTTGACGATATTTTAACTTCACAACACAAGCTCTCCGGGGATGCATCTTGTCAATGATAACAAACTTTGTCTTCTCAGGCCGAAGAACATGTAGGGTATGTATGACACCCACTTGCTCTCTCCCCCCTCGTGCACTCTGTCTAATTGAGACATTGAACTTGGCAAATGGGTCTGGATTTCGAGAAGAAAGCAGAGTCGAACCAAAGATAAACATCAACAAAACCAAGGTTATTGGTCTGACTGATCAATGTACTCTTCCTATTTGCATCTGCCTCTATTAATGGGCAGAATATCGAGAATATCTATTCTTATATCTGTTAAGCCTTGTTTCTGCTGACAACGACATAAGACCCATTAAAAGCACTAATTCCGTGTTCGGTGTTTTGTTCAAAATCTGGAAATGCAAATATCCTAACACCCAAATCGAGTTGAGACTCTTCCCTGCCAATGTTCTCCCTCTACTGCTATATTGAATTAGTACATGGAAAATGGCCGCCACTGCTACTCAGAAGCTTCAAACGTTCATCACTTCATGTTTGCGTAATGCCATCGGAAAATTCTGACGGGAGAGAGTAACAAACGAAGAACCTGATTGGCTTACGGGAAAGATACTTCCCCAAACGTCGATCAAGGGGTGGCTTGCTTTAAAAAGTCGAAAATACAATTTTTCTCCAGGCAATCGTTTGCCAATATATTAGGTTGTTGCAAATGAAATGTCTGATATTTGAGTAAAATTTCAAAAAACTATAACTTTTATGAAAATTAATTTTATTAGTCAAAATAAGAACCAGCAGCTTCAATGCACTTCTCCCAACGAGATACAAGGGCATTTATTCCAGTTTCGTAAAAGTCTGGGTTTCTAGAGCTAAGAAATTCTTCAAAGGCACTTTTGGCAGCTACTTCATTGCTGAATTGTTTCCCCGCCAAAAAGTGATCCAAATGCTTAGAAAAGTGGTAGTCGGTTGGCGAGAGGTCGGGTGAATATGGTGGATGAGGAAGAGTCTCATATCGTAATTCATTTAATTTTTGGACCGTCATTCTGGAAACATGAGGTCGGGCGTTATCATGGAGCAGTATCACCCCATCTCTGTTGACCAATCTAGGCCGCTGAACACGTAATTTCTCGTGCATTTCATCAAGTTGGGCACAATATTTCTCTGCATTAATTGTTTCACCACGCTCCAAAAACGAATAATGAATAATTCCAGATGCAGACCACCAAACAGTTACCATTACCTTCTTCGGGTGAAGGCTCGGTTTTGGCATGTGTTGTGGAGGCTGATCGGCATCTAGCCATTGCGCTGATCTGCGACGGTTGTCATACAATATCCACTTTTCATCGCATGTCACTATTCTGCGCAAAAAGGGATTGTTCCTGTTGCGGTTGAGTAGAGAACTGGATATTTCCATTCGCAGCGCCATGTTTTGCTCGTTGAGTTCATGCGGAACCCACTTATCAAGCTTCTTCACCTTTCCAAGCTGTTGTAAGTGCCGAGATACTGTCGAATAGTGTACGCCTATTTTCTCTGCAATGTCACGAATCGATGATCGGGGATCAGATTCCACTATCAAACGCAACTCGTCGTTGTCGATCGATGGTCCTGGGTGTCCACGAGGTTCACTTTGGAGGGTCATGTCGCCTGATCGGAATTTTTCGAACCACCGCTGTGTCGTTCGTTCGTTTGCTGCGTCAGCTCCAAATGCTCTGCAAGTGTTTCTGGTTGCCTCCGCTGCGTTGTGACCAAGTTTAAATTCATATAGAAAAAGTAGACGTTTTTGACTCCCTTCCATGCTTTTTTCTTTGAGTTTTACTTGGAACTTCAATGACGATTGAAACTGAAATGACTCCTTGATCGAACGAACGACTATTTATACTCAATTATCCCATACCACCAGGGTCACCTTGCGGCAGTTTTAAACATTAAATCATAACTAACTTCACTTCATTGAAAAATCCGACATTTTATTTGCAACAACCTAATATTTGAGAATGTATACAGGTACAGAGTCTAATACTCGATATTTCCCTAGATATAAAGCCAAATGTAGATGAGTATTAGATAGTTACGGTGCAATCGAATCGCTAGGCTGCAGCAGTGTCAAGCCGGAATTCTTTACTTGAAAAGGTAACGCGTGTTCAACTAGGTAGGCAAAGCTCAACTATCACATGGATAAGGAATAACTGACTAGCGGATAATTACTGAGAGCATTCAAAAAATTATAATTTTTCTTGCCGAAAACTTTGAAGCTCGTTTTCGGATGTCTGATTTTAATGTTAATAAGGTATTACTTTTTGACGAAGCAAAATACTGTTCAAGCCAAGGCTTGACATGATAAACATATTTTGGACTTTCTACCAGGAAAATCATCCATTGGGAAGTAGTTTGCTAACTTAATACTTTAAACGACGGAAACAGAGCATCGAGGACGCTGCATGCTGCGGACACCTCAAAGAGGTTGCTACTGATGAAAATATTAAAAAAGTTCAGCTGAGGAAATGTGTTGGACATATCGCGCATGGATGCCTAGGTATGTGAAAATTTTGTTCAAGGTGGGTGCCGCGTGAGCTAAAAATCGACCAAAAACAACGAGTGGATGGTCCCAAGCAGTGTTTGAAGCTTTTCCTTTATAAAAAACACCAAGGGGAGGTCCCCATAGATGCAAAAGTGGGGTGTACATTTTTTTTTCACCAAATATAGTCGTGTGGGGTATCAAATGAAAGGCCTCGGTTACCACTTTCTTAGTTAGACATTTGTTGGAAAGGCGGGGAGTTTGGGAGGTTGCAATTGATCATTTATTTAATGGGGTCATTCTCAGGCTGTCCAACCGAAAAATCTGAAAAAAATCAAGAGGCTGCCACTATATGGTGCCTAGGCTCCGAAATACCTTCCATACCGATACCCCTTCAAATAAAGTTAATGATAGTATATTATTATAATTTTCAGTAATTGGCTGCAGAACCCCCTTTAAGTTCACCCTAGTACCACGAAATTTTGCAACAATGTAGGCTATAATATAGAGCTGAATCTTACCTGGTGCAAATCGCACTATTACTAACAAAGTAATAATAGGTCAAGGTTGTCACTTTTTTGCAAATTCTAGATTTTGAATATCAATGTCACCATAAAGTGGATATTCTCACATAATATATGCGTATATAACGTGTTCCGTACTAATGGGACAAATTCACACTCAAATGTCTTTATAAAAGAAATACACCTTTCATACCTGAAGCGTCCAGCTTCCGGTTTCCCGACTTGTTTGGGGTGCGCATGGTATAATATTCATCTCATTTCTTGAGAAGGGAAGATTCATCAACAGTTATTATTACATAGCGGTATTGGAACATTTGGAACATTTTGAGGATAAAATCAAATTTTATCAAAACAAAATTTTTTTCTATGTTAACCTACGAATTTTTCAGCCCATGTGGTATATAGTAAAATGCATAGAAAAAATTGCTGAGCTCAATTAATTTTTCTTCACCAAAAAAAAAAAAAAATTGAGAGTAAACGTCTGTTTGAGACCTCCTAAAGCCAGTTACCCCCTTAAATTACGGAAGTAGCAGTGGAGAGGTTAGGCAGTAAAAAACGGTGACGATTCCATTACGGTTCTGCTATGCGATGGAATTCTCTATTCTCTGGAGGGAGAATACAACGTTCTTCAAAAATCATGGGATAAGTTGAAGCATATTACCAGGAACCAACAACGATGGCGCGTAGGTATGCCTCATATATGGGTTTATGACAATAATATAAGATGCCCTTACCATGCGGATTTGTTAAATCACAAGACATTATATATATAACGTCAGTATCCCATTGAAACTAATAGTTATTCGATGTCAAAGTAAAAGTCTAGATTTTCGTAAATGGAGATTCCATTCTTATTAGCACTTGCAGACATAAACTATGTGATGAGATATAACAATACATCCCAACTACTGAAATGATTGGTAGAGCTTAAAAATCCCTGTATTATTGATAGAGTTATAGACGGTGAAGCGATACAAAGTTTAATTATTAGCTAAGTACAAAATATTGAAAACCTTTCAAATGTACGTTTCTTTAGGTCCTTGCAAAATCAATATTTTTCCTTCTGGAAAAACTCTTCGTTGTCCATTGGTTTGTGATTAATTAAGCTTTAGAATGGCCTGCTTCGTGCGAATCCAACGTGTCGTTCCCTCCTCCCTCTCTTTGCCAATAATTTCAGTCTTTGACAAGTGAATTTCCCACAAGACCTCCTGATTTTTTCCTCGATATTTATTGTATGAATCCTCCGAAACGGAAACATTTAGTGAAATTGAAAAAGAAACAGCACATCGGTGTTCAGATCTATCATCTTGCGTCGCACGTGGTAGAAAGTCGAAGCCAGGAGGATGAAGGACGGGATCAAAAATTGTTGTGGATTAACAAGAGGAGTTACTCCGCTCGTATCTGGAGCTCAGTGCTGCGTCATACATGCTCACATAAGTTGTTGTAACCTTCAAGTGGCACGCACTATTCCGTCTCTAGGGACAGCTCTTGATATATCCTTCATCTTCCCTATTATTGTTTGTGCTATATCAAAACTTCTACATGTGAGTGTTGGAGTGCTCATGAAATATTTAAAAAGATTCTTTCCTTGTGAATTTGTTTTTATTCCATCTATGCCGAAAACAAATCTATTCCACTTGTAAGAATGAAACGGAAATTCCAATGATGTTGCCATGGATGCTTTCTGCAGACTGGGGAAAAATTTTAGGACGAATAACTGAGCAGACCATTTCTCGCTTCATTCACTAATTTTCGATAAAGTGAGTGGAAAATAATAATTCCTAGGTCGTATGGTTGCAACTTCCTTTGCTTACTGAGAGACGATACAAAATCATTCTGAACAACGTGACACACGAGCCATCAGACTCTTGAACATGAAATAGCGCAACACTTCCACAAATATAATAGATTACGTCAAATACTTCCAACTGCAACGCTTGCATCTGAGCTAAAGTTAAAACAGACACCAATTCTATTAATTGAATGAAACTTATCTAATAGCGGTTCCAGTAGTTGCAACATCTTAAAAGGAATGCGGTCCTGAATTCGGGTCACCCAAAGCCTTATTTTAATAACGCCGTCATACACATTCTTATATTCACCCACAGATTATTTTTTGTAGGCCGAAGGTTTGAGAACTTTTCTATTTTATTCACCTCTTTAAGGCACGGGCAAGGACCTCCTGTTTAGTTGCTCCGGTGAATATCCCTCTACCTGACCTCATATAAAAACTATATACGGGGCAAGTATCCACACGGTCCTGAATATACTCCGAAATGTTTTATTTTCGTAAATTTTTAATATAATTGGTTGATACTTTTAGAGAAATTGGTTTACTGTAAGCGAAACGAACTTGGAGATGAGGGTCGACTGGCCGTCTACGCAAGTAAAAGTTCATGTTCAATTCAGGCTTCCACTTCGGGGGAAATGTAAAAGTGCCAGGCGGGTGCCCTTGGGTAGATACTCATATGTTGAAAAGTTTTGATGTGCGTCTCTCTATAAATTTTGAATGGGATGAGTATATTACTTGCGAGGAGTCAATTCGGCATAGGCATAAATGGTTTAGTGAATAATGCATTAATGCTGACTGAAAGTTTAATATGTTTGATTGATGCAAGTCCTTCCATCGAATATTCAAATTTATGCACTTTATTACCACTGGAAGTAGCTTTCAAACGCAAATACTTGAGTTGTGAGAAAGCATACCTGCAGTTAAAATGACTGATTCAGCAGTTTCAATTGGAATTCGAGAGCTTATCATCAAATACGAAACTAATATGAGCAGTTTGAGTTGATGAATTCTTAATTCCGTGAAAAAAAGTTAATTTGCAGGGATGCTTTCCTGACTGATATTGATACTAAGTCTGAAGAATATTATTCTTTAGATGGTCCAGGACCGATCGGTAAAAACAAGTAAAATAGCACAATGAAAAGGTTGAAATAAGGTAAACCAAACAAGAAAAACCACGGGGGGGGGGGGGGGGGGTCCAGTAGTCTGCTCAGAGAGGAATGTAAGTTTGTGATGGGCCTCTACAGAATTGTGATCGGGTCACTTAAGCCATACGGGGAATCACATGTATTCAGCCTTCACTTACGGGTTATACGCTCAACAAACATTGCCAATGTTAAATAATAGTGTAACCACTAGAATGAGAGAAGAACTATTTGAGAATATCTGGATACATAACTTGGGGTCATCCCTGTCAAAACCTAATAAGGCTTTTAAGCAGTAAAGATGGGAAAGAACACATTTACTGAGTTTTACGAAGCATGCATGATAAATGAGATTTTTCTAGCATTATGGGGGTGGCAAAAACTTGCACTGGTAACTTAAGCTGGTAAACCTTCGGACAAGAAATTCTCTAACTGTACCATATATCTTTTAAGCACTGTAGAGAAAACGTTTGAGCTATTCTTATAGTTTATTTCCTTTTCACTCCTTTGTAGAGTATAAGGCATCCACAGCCCAAAGAGACGTCAACACGTGAAGCTATCTGACTATTAAAATCATGAAATTGGTTACTAGCTAAGTTGGAAATGTGTCGATATGAGGGATGTATCATTATCGTTCAACTAGGACCCAATCGGGGGGTCCGTGGGTGACAAATACAAATCTGCGTTGAGTTCGCTATTGTGAAGTATCGTATACAATGATGTATCTAACTTTCTGGAGCCAAGGATAGTGCCAAAGATAGTATGGGTTATAGTTAACAAACCTTTCAAAGTTATCAAATTGTACTCAAGTGAAGGCAAGCAGCAATAATAATCAACACAAAGCGAAATGATGTTTTCTGTCGCATTGGAAATCATATTATCACGTTTATGAAAGGCATTCACATACGTCGAACTCCTTTCTGACTGACTATCGGCTAAAACACACCCTATTGTGTCTGGGACACCCGAAACCATTTGACACATTAGCTCAGACCTATGTACTCTGTGTATGACTATACACCCCGTGGTTTAGGAGGTCTCAACTGCTCTGCCGTCTCTGCTATCCATCTCCTTCTTTTTCGCCTCAAGAATGCATTGAATGCAACGTGCTATTCTGTTTCACGTGCCCTCAGTATGCAACATGACTTCAATTATGGTATTCGGGGACAATTGGCATTCTTCCACCGACAGGCGATAGCGATGGCCCCACCCACCTTCATCATCTTCATTCATCTCACCATTGCAGTAAATTTCCCCGATTGTACGCAAGTAATATTCGTGTTTGCTGACTAGCTAGATAAGTCAGCCTCACTATGCTTTCGATTGAACCACGGCCGCACGTCCTTGCTAAGACACGCGGTCCATCTGCCATGCGCTGGAAGTGCGGGCTGTCTCCTCACGAGCTTCCTTATTTTCCTCTCCTTTCTGAAGTATTCGCTCTGCAGAATAGAGAGCAATCGGAATAATTCCCACGATCAAGATCACTGCTAATTTGGTGACAGTATGATAGGCGGACGCAACTCGCAAACCAAACTTCCCTCCTCTATACTTGCACTAGGTGCTTGTTATTCATCTCTTCCCTGAGGTGGCCAGCGCATACTTCGGAACCGTAAAGAAAAATGGACCAAAGCGTACTCATTAGCGGACGCCGCAAACCATAAGGAAGCTTTAATACTGGCATGGTTCTGGGAACCGTAACATTGTCTGCAATACGGCAAATCTACTCAGTCAGTTTATTTTCGTATCCATAATGGTGTCGTGTCCATCCACTGCTGGTTTTGGCAAGACGATGATTTCACCAATCTGAATAGGGCGAACTATGAGAACTTTCTCCTTGGTTAGGAGATTATTTCGGTTTTCTGCAAAGTTACAAAAAATACATGATTACTCATCCATCTATCGACACGCCTCATTCTCAGTATGCGCTGAATTTATCCCACAGTGGGTGTAACGACCAGTGCCGGAACATCACCCTTGTGTGTGATTCGTCAGGCATCTTGAGTGCACAGGTAGCTTCGAATTTGAAAACAATTTTCCAACGCCTTTAGCATGTTGCAACACTTGAAAAGAATTGAAAGCTTTTCTTACGTCTACGTCATCAATCACATTATTGTGAATCTCCTAAGAAATTGTTAGTCCATCATAGTTTAGTTCAACAGTTGCAGGCGCAGTGCTGACCACTTTGCCTCCTAGTTTACCATTGCTTATATTTTTAGTAACATTTTGCTGTGACCTATAGCAAAGTTGCTTGCTTCCTTATCCATTGTGGCCAGAAAAAATCCGCAAAGTGTTCAATAAATGTCAAACATCTCCTTATCGCCATGCACACTGCCAAAAGGAAAATCAATACTGCTTACCTGTACGCCATTCGAACCTGGGCTCCATTTTTATACCAAATTAATTGAGCTGGAGGGTTCCCACCACGACTTCGGCACATCAGTTCAATGGTCTGGCCACGTCTCAAAGTTTCACCTTGAGTATATCCTTCGATGTACGGTGGTCCTGGCGGATCTGCAAATCAAGAACAAGGCACGGAAAATTAACGGATAGGAAAGAACACATGAAAAGAAATAATTTTAAAATCAAGAAAATTTTCATTAAAAGTTCATTAAATTTCTTTGAAACTTGCATTTATAAATCCGACCGCAGGCGAGAAGACAAAGGAGTCACATTTTCCATTAAACGTCCGAATCATGCCATATCAACGCCATATCAAAATTTTTTTCCACTGAGTCAAGCAAGAAATTTCGACTGTCTGCTTTTCAACCATTTTCATTTTCTCACGCCTTTCCAGCTTCAGGCATCACCGTCCATCCCGTCATTTTCAGGTTTCCATTTATTAGAAAACTCACCATCACAAACCACTGCAGTTTTTCATTTAAATATTGACCACCACCACATTTTCGCCTATTCAGTGGCAACGAAGCAGAAGGGATTCACCGTAACTAATTAGAATTAAATATAATTTTTGAATTTTCAATAATTGAAATTTAAAATGTTTGTGCTTTCAATTTTGCTTTGAATTCGAAACTCAGAAAGGACTGTGGCCCCGTGTATGCTGCAGGGCGCCGTAGAGCTTCAAAAACACTGCGATTGAAATTGCTGGACCGCCCGTATGTGTTTTCGTAGTCCGTGCTGGATGCGTCGAATAATACCTGCAGTGAGATATTATATACGGCGGACAGTATGAAGGTGAAAACAGTTAATCTGTTAAAATGCTTTTGCAAATTTCAAAATAGCTTGCCGGGGCTGGGTGCCGTGTTCGCCCATGAAAATAATTATTGATATTAATCATGGAGGATGCAATTCGGTCACGGCTTCAGGAAGAACAGTCCCTCTCCGAATAATTGAAATTTTCCTGTATAATTTGTCGCAGAAAATTTTGCACTGCACAATTTTGAGGATCTTAATGCGGGTATGCATATTGTGCATACTCGATTGCTAACAATAACATGTTCCATCCATTCAACCTGCACCTTGAGCTACATGCTGGGTATATTGTGACGAATTCTTCTACGGTTTTCTCTCAACCGTCACAGCCTCCCAGTTATCAGAAAACATAACAATCATACACGCTCCCCCGGTTTTTCCTGGACCATAAATATTCGTAAACCTCCCATTTCTAGCAGAGCTAAACATTCCTCGATAAAAATATTTCCAGGCAAAATTCCCCACGCAATTAATTACGTATACATTTCATCGGAAAATGAAAATTAAAAATTGGGAGGTAGTGCATCGAAAAAAGCGGTAATTACACCAGAGAAAATACTGAAATTAATATTCAACTGGCGTATTTTGAATAAATCCCAGTGGGGCCATGAGTGGTGTTCTGGCCGAGCTGACATCCTCGGCTGCATGTCCGTGTGTAAACACATGAGCGTTTCGGCAATTTTAAATTCAGTAAATCCCAATAATGTTACAGATATGAATTCAATGTTTGCGCTGTGATTATCATCGAGCGGACACATATTTCGTTCAAATGTATCCATTTTTAATGATCAAATTTTAACTATAGGAGTACATGCACACGGTTCCCGCGAATATAAGTATTGAACAATGATGCGCATTCCACGCATGCACTGACCTCACCAATGCAAGGGACTAGGATTCCAATTTATAATGGAGACGCACGGAATACATCAGTAATTAGTCTCTAATTCCCTTTCCTCCCTATTTCCAACATTTTAAACGACACAATCTGCACGCTACAGGGATTATGATAATTACAGGTTTCAACCACTCAAAGTCACATTTGGGTTAAGCCCCAGGATAGGGAATTTCATTTGCAATTGTTTACAAATGCCAGGATGGTAATCTGTTAATTAAAAACCACAGAATTCATTGGGCGTCATTGTTTAAATGTTTGAACAAAATTGGTTTGCAAAAGTGAAAAATTACATTTATAATCGTAATATTCTGTTTATAAATATATAGGTGAATCGATAAAGTGAATATTTCCCATAAGGTTTTCAACAAATTTGGTCGAGGTCGAGGCGAGGTCCACTTTTCTGAAGACCAAGCTTAGTTCGCCTTTGTTTCTGTACCAACGTTAATCAGAACCTTTAGCGTCTACTTCAAGGTCGGCGAAGATCTAGAATGAGAATGAAATAGTGAAGAAAGAAGAAAACAGGTGCAAATCGTACCCTTTTTAAGTACAATGCCCTATAAAAAGAAAAGGTTCTTTTCTGATTGGGGACAACCCTATTGTTTTTAATTACAGATCCCGATATTTCGACAGCCATCGGGATCTGCAAATAAAAACAATAGGGTTGTCCTAATCAAAAAACAATCTAATCATTTCATTGAAACACAGGACAACCAAAAAGTTCAACGCTGCAAACTACACACAATACCATAAATTTGATATAGTCTGGTTCTAGGAGATTAGCAGGATGGTTTGATAACTTCGATATGAAAGGCAATGAGGAGCTGGAACTGTGTGACTTGCTTCAACGGCCTCCAAGAAGTCTCTAACCACTTGCAGAAGCTTTAAAATTTACGGAATGATAGCTCAAAGGACGCAAATCGAGTGAATAGAATGAATATCGAGTTCAGAATGGCACTTTGGTATTCCAGGACGCATTTCTATAATCGATGCTTGCGCTTCTCGGTTTGAGATATTTGCGATCGCCTAGTTTAATTTTCATATAAAATTAAACGATATCGTAGACTGGGTCGCTAATTTTCTTCTTCAGAGCACATTTCAAACTCCAGAAATCCTATCTGTTCGTCATATTTGTTCTTTATGTGGAACACTGCAGCAATATGACTGTTATTCACTTTTATAATTAATAACCAAAAGGCTCTTCAGTGAGTGTGTATTTTCCAGGGCAAGCCATAATCAGAGCAGGGAACCATAGAGTTCAAAATTAATAATTGGCTATGCAAAAACAAGCGCGACGATTCTGGATTCGAATCCGCCACAACAAGATTGGAAGCAATCTTAAATCGCCAGTATAATTCATGTGCTTATACATGTATAGAATTTCCACCGGAAATTAACGATATTCTTAATAAAACTATTCATTTTCCAAATGGAATTAACAACTTTCCAAATGAAATTGACATTTTTACAAATCAAATTTACGATTTTTCAAATGAAATTTCCGAAATCTATTTAACGTCTTAAAATTATTGCATAGTCTAAGAACGAAAAAAATATACATGAAAGATTCCTTCATTCCCATTGTAACATGCTTTATATTATATGAAACGCCCTATCAATGCAGATGGAATCATCATAATATCAAGTGCGCATTATGGGAAATCTCTGAATACTACCGAGGTAACTCTTTTGTTATTACTACAGGAGAATATGGCTATAAAATGTTAAATTTGGTCCTTCTGGGATTAAACCCTCTCCATCTGCACATACAGATGCAGGCAAGGGGGGCAATATTCAGGGTGACCGGTAATATCAGTGAGGCGGGGGGAGCTGCCTAAATCGAGGGAAGATTGATATTCTTTCTAGACGGTATCCCGAATTACTGATATCAAGGGATAACATGGCTTTCACTTTGATAAGAAGTTTAAAACACGTTGGAGTAACGAGGCAAACTTGGAGAGCGTGGCAGCGACATACGGCTCAAATCAGCAACTGATTACTTGGTACACTGACGGATATCTCATAGCAGAAGGGGTGCCAGTGTCATTGATTCAAGGAAACTGTACTTTGAGCCAAGGGGCAGCTACACTAGCATATTCCAGGCGGAAATGTACACCATAGACAAATGTGCCTCCTTTAATCTGCAAAGGAACTATAGGGGGCGGAACATAGCTAATGGATAGCCAAGCAGCAATCAAGGCACTTAGGTTCAACCAAGTGAACTCTAAACTGGCGTGGGAATGCCTTGAGAGACTGAATACACCCGGCTCGTCCCACAAGGTCTGGATACTGTGGGTTCCAGGCCATGCTGGGTTGGAAGGCAACGAGACAGCGGACGAACTAGCCAAGAAGGGAGCAGGGACGCCTTCACATGGACCAGAACCCTTCTGTGGAATCGGAAATGGTTTCATAGCTATGACTCTAAGAAATGAAGAGGAACGGTTGAAGGAACTATACCGGGGGGCCTACCAGGGATGGAGCAGTCCAGGGTGCTTTTGGGGGGATACGAACCAATGCGCATAAAGGATTGCTTAAACTCACCAAAAAGAACCTCCAAATCATAGTGGGAATTCTCACTGGTCATTGTGGGCTGAACTATCATCTAGGGAAACTAGGGATATCTACGGAGACTGCCTGCAGGTTTTGTGAGGAGGAGGACGAAACCTCTATACACGTCCTGGGACAGTGTTGGACACTTGTGCAAAGTATGTCGAGGCATCTGGGAGAACACTTAATACCAGATGCAAAGCTGAAAGGTCTGGAAGTGGGGAACATACTAAAGTTCCTGACGGTTATAGCCCTGCTTGATATACTATGATCAATAGGTTCACTATAACCAGTAAAAGGGGCATATTAGTTTATTAAGGACACGATGCGACTTTCCCTTAACAGAATAATAATAATAATCTATTAATCACGTAGGTTCCGTAGAGCTTTCCATGTAAGCTTACTGAAGTACCGAAGACTGCTTGTTGTCAACATGTATTCCCATCTTTTTCAATCAATTTATCTATATCTTTTCTACTTTTCTGATTATTTCCAATACCTTGTACATTTCAAATATCCATATGAGTGCTCTCTTTTTGAGAATGATTATCCCTAACTTTATGCCATACGATGGCTTCATTAGTTGAACCTCAGCCTCTCGATCTCGATATCCCCGTTTTGGCATAGTGCTATCTATTTTGGCCAGTTCTCCGACACCAGCAGATCCTTACCATGATTTATTGTCAGTGCTATGCACTTTGAAATGAATGTCCGCTGGAGCCATCTTTTCCAAATCATTTAAACTTCGATTTGTTGTATCGATGAACCAATTGCCCTTGTTTGGTCATTTAGTTTTTGGTCTTTTTGGCATCCCAATAATATCTGACCGTAAGGGAGGCTTGCTTGCGACAAAAATCAAGTGCGACGCATTCCATGAGCAACCAGGCAGGAAAAGTTGAGTTGTCAGCTCCTCGTTGCTTTACCTAGAGGTAATGCCAACGACTGCAATAATGAATTCTAAGACTCCCTTCTTGTGTTATTATGTACAGAACCATTTGGATTATAAATAACTATCGTGCACAGAAAATGTAGACTACTTTCTTGGCACTTGTAAGGTGGAAACCCTATAAAGACCGACACACAGTGGGATGAAACGCAAAATTCATGGTCATATAATAATTTAATTCCACCGGGAATTTTCATAATTATTGTTTTTGAGGTCTGATAAAAATATTTTAAATTTTGAATAGAAAATGACATAAAAGAAAGCCAAAATTTCGACTAAAAACAAAAAAATTTATTTCATAGAAATTATGGCGTTCATCAAATTAGGGTAGGTAGGTAGGTAGGTATCACTGGCCGCTCCGAAGAGCCCAATTAGCGCTTTGGTGCGCCGTTTTGATACCACAAACTCCTAACACCGTGACTGTTGTTGTGGGAGCTGGGAGGCAGAGTCCAGCCGGCTCGGATCTTCAGAGCCAGCCCGTAGCATTCATGAAAGAAAGCAGCTCTCTCACCCTGCAGCTAGAAATCTCTCTGAGGTCCTCAAATTAGATTTTTTTAAATTTTCATTTCTATTGTAAACAGTTACTCAACTTGTATCACGGCAGGACGTTCAAGATTACTGGTCACAAGAAGAAAGTACATAATCTCTAAATATAGGATGCAAAATGGATGCCTTTAATAACGAGAAATAATTATCTTCTATTATTTATCAACACTGATTAAAAATAGTTGGGAAGCGTACATTATTAATTTTTTTGATTGAAATCTAGACACTCTAAATTATCTGTATTTTTTCAATTAGGATTCGCGGAATTACTTTCGTTGTCGTTTTAATCCTATCTCAATTCGGAAATTCTTTTCCCTAGACCAGAAGTGAAAGAACCTCTGGAGATAATGCTTCGGTTTCAGATTTCGCCCAGTTAATATCAATGCATTGAAATATGCATGAAATCTACTAATAATTCCTTCAAAAGTAATTTTTGTTTACCTTACCTCTACATTATTCGCAGCAAGAGCAATTTGGTTGGAAAACGGGAAACAAAGAGAAAATTCACACCGGAAACTGGACGCTTCAGGTATAAAGGTTTTCACCAAATTTCGTGACAGCTGGTTTAGCCATTGCCGAATAAATCGGGTGTGAAAGATAGAAGGACGGACAGACAGACACCGAACCGATTCTAAAAAGGTTTTGTTTCACACAAAACATTAAAAAGGGCTGGCGAGAAGCAGATTCTTCATTGGAATTTGAATATTTCCCTGGACTGTCAATTATTTTCCCGTTAATTATGACGTCAGCATCTTATTTGCATGGCTTAAGATGCAGTACATTCGCGCGAAATTGAAAAGTTTTGAACTGCTATAACTTTGACACGAATAGTCAAATTTTCTTAAGACTTGGCATGCGTATGTGCGATACTGTCCTCTGCTGCAATTTAGTACGTTTAGTAAGTTTATTGGAGTAGACATCGGCATGGGATATATTTTGAGGCCAAGATTTCATCAAAACGATTTTAATAAGGTTTCGGTTTGAATTAAGCAAGGTTCTGCTTTACGCAAATGCTTACACACTAGGATTGCGCAAATGCTCATCAAAAGGGAAAGACAAGGGAGTGAATTGGCAAATGAGGAACAGAAAAGTAATATACCATGTTATACAAAGAAAAGAATGCAAGACTTGGCTTACATAACTACAGAAGGATCTCAATTGCGGATAAATTCACCTTCTGAAAGCATTATTGAGAATTTCCGACCGGCAGTTGATTAATCGTGGTGAAGCAAATACTGAAAGTTTTAAGTTGATGTACTTCAGATATTGTTCCCAAATATTTACGATGATATCAAGAAACAAAGACAAGACTGTGACGGAGAGATGACCTAAGATCTCTTTAGTATCGTAATCGACCCGTTTCGAAATTAATCAAAATTCTAACACACCATAATTTTTAGCATTCCTAACCAATAAAGATGAATGTCTGGCTAGGAGTTACAATACAATTAAGAAACCCCATGAAGAAGTTCATGAAAAAGTGGCATTTGATAGAAAGATATGCAACACTCATCGCCATCATTGACGTCTAGTAAGTCACAGGCACTTTAACCAAACCCAAATAAAGGAGAGCTTGAGGTAATTCTTGGCGAGCGCAATGCTGACCACATTGCCTCCTACAGTATACTGTAGCGTACCGTTACGGTCTTGAATGACACATTTCAAGGCCCTGATCCAATATAGATTGTTGCGCCAACGATTATTATTATTATTATTGAGGTAATTCTCACTAAAGCAAAAGAAATGTTGAGATCAGAGAAAAAGGTAAAAAAAGTGCAGTTGTAGTAACTCCACTAGGCTAAATCCTACCTGATATCTCTTGGTAGCAAGTCCTGCGACAGATCGACCAAGAAAAAGCATTCGATGTGATTAAAAACAAAAATGATCGTTGTGATATCCAAAGCCTCCAAGAATTTCTGGGCGTACACCTCAGATGTCGAGGCAGGACGAATCCGGTCCTATCAAGAACTGGACGAGGGTTCATGATGCAAGGACGGAACCAGAGCGCATGTAAATTAGTTCGGGAAAAACGCACACTTGTCGGCACAGTAAATTTGGGCACCCTCACTGGAGAGGACGGGAAACTTGGAAAAATCGCATGGATATCTGCACGCTACAAATGGTCTGGTGCCAAGAACTGCGGCACAGAACGCGAACGCGGTGAAAATCGTTATAAACTTCTGTATTTTTATCTATCATTCAATATGGTGTCGGCGTTGCCATTTCGGAGGGCTTCCGTGATACCATTAAACGATTTGATGACAGGCTGATGAAGCTACCATGGAGGGTATTTTGGGGCCTAGGCACCATAAAGTGGCAGCCTCTTGACTTTTCTCAGATTTTTTGGTGAGAATGGGTCCGTTAAAAAGTGATCACTTTCAACCTTCCCTCCCACTCCCCACCTTTCCAACAAATGTCAAAAATAAGACCGATTTCGAGAAGTACTAATCGGGACTTTTCATTTGATACCCCACAGGACTATATTTGATGAAAACACAATTTACACCCCCCTTTTGCATGTATGGGGACCACCCCTAAAATTCGAGGTAAAAGGATGTAACTCACTATATGCGTGAGCGTTTACAGTTCCCACCTTTCTACCAAATTTGTTATCAATCGCTACAACCGTCTCCGAGAAAAATGCGTGTGACGGACAGACAGACAGACAGTAAATCGATTTAAGGATTTTAAGATTCTCGCGACGAGGAAGTTAACTTTATTAAAGGTATGATACCAGAAAAATCTATTGGAGAAACGCCACGGCAACAACTACCTACCAGCAATCAACATTATTAAAAGTGCTACCGAGTATTAAACCGCCCAGTATGTTCAGGTAACGGTGAAGCATTTTCAATTATGGAAAATCAAGGGATTGTCCGCTGGCAGCATAAGTTAACGAATATCCCCGTACCTGTGGTGCTTGTTAATCGATCATTTTTTCAAACAGTCAAAACAGTTGATTTTCCCTTTAATTTGGAAATTATTTTCAGCAGTTTCTTAAAATGTCTCCTTACGAGCAACAAGCGTTTTTTCCGTGCTAGGATCGATTGCTGAGCAATTTTAGCCCCTATTCCAGGTTTAAGAGGCAGATTTGCGGTGAATCCTATGAGATCGTGATAATATGCACCTTTAATGTATCTAGGAATTTTTTGAATATAGTCAAAATCACTTAATTTCGAATTTTATTTTCATTCAGTTTGGATATGCTACTTCGACACTTTTATTGGCAGTCACATCTTACATGTCGAGCCCGCGGTAAGTTATACTTTGTCTCTATGAAGTGGGTCCAGAATTCTTTGATCTCGTTGATTAATTCTGAAGTGGAAAAACTAAATGTCTCAGCAGGACTAAAACTGCCCAGAAAAAGAATTTTTCACTTCGGTATCTCCCAAACTGATTGACAAACAAAATATAAATGGAGCCTGAATGAAAATTACACAGGAAAAAACATAAAATACTTCACCAAGCAATGAATAGGAGTTATACTAAATACTATGATTCCCCTAGGGGTACCTAAACTGATATCAGCAGAACCATAATCACTATATGTGAATGCTCAAAGTGGTCAGCATTTGAGTAAAACATTTTAGATAAACTATTCGCAATTGTATGTATATATATTAGTTACTTCTCTTTTGTTCTTCGTCGTTACTAAATAATGTAATTCCCTGTGAAACATCTTAGTTTTCTGGTAGAAGCGAAGCTTTTTCCGTTCCTACCTACCACAAATTCCATCCATATGTAATCACAATTGTAAACCTATCGATTTTCCTAGAAGCCTCCTCATCTGTTTGCATGGAATCGAAGCACAAACCTCCATTGTCCAACAATTGAACCTTATCCTAAAATTTATCATGAAATTACGGTTGGAACGTGTAACCATTGGCATATGCAGATTTGCTGAGTCGAATTCAATCCCAACGTCTCTTAGACTTATGAGCATACCCACAACGATCGAATCGACGAGAAAATTCAACTTGAATTTTCCGGGAATTTCATCATCAATGACATAGCTACTGATGCAGTAGTGGTCAATTGTGTGGTGGCCAAACTAAACGGTCCTTCCACAATCCAATCGCTAGTTTACAAACACATGTCCTCCTTATCGGATACCACGGCTGGGACTTCGCTACGTATGCAATTAAATATGACACTTACTTTACGAAAATGTTTGCGCACACATAATCGGATTGCAGCAGAGAAATGAAAGGTCGACCGTCGCTCCTAAAATTGGGAGGTGATCAGAGAAGAGCCCGTAGAGCTGCTGGGATATTGAAATATGCGGAATGCAAATGTGCACAGGCAAATAGACCCGCAAATTAATTCAATTATGAAAATAAAAGCCTGGTAGTGAGTCCAGGGCTCTGCCGAAACTCCGAAGAGGGCCAAAGTGGAATTAAAATCCGTAATGATGTTCGACAGTGGCATGCGGAGCGCTGCCCGTGCTGCATGCCCTGAATCGGATATTTGGTCAGGCAAACGAGGAGAGAAGCGCTTCATATTCCAGCTCGTCACAGTCGAAATTGTATTCACATCACATTCCTCCCGTTCCCGGCTACGCTGTGGAATTACGAGACGGAACAAAATCCCCGATACGGATGAAAAACGTTGGAAAATCTATCAACGAGAGAATGAACCCGGCGAACGTGCATACCTCGTAAAATATTCAACTAGAACTATGTTGATTGCCCGGAAAATAGATCCGACGAAAGAATGGAGCGCGTCCTAGTCTCAAGTCGACTCCTCGGTCCCCGCCGGTTTCCTTTATCTATACATCATGATTTTGTATAATATATTGTACTTACATAGAACTGACAATTGTACAGTTGCGCGCATTGGCATATCGGGCTGTAAGGCCTTGTGCTTCGCCTGGCACGTATACTCAGTGTAGTCATCCTCGGCGGACGGTTTCAGCTGCAGACGTGATGTCGTTGTAAAGCGTTTTCCTTGTGTTTCTTCGACCTTGTTTTCCCGGTTTTCTGAAAGAATGAAAAAGTAGTAAAATTTTAGAAAGCGGTGCAAAACCAAGAATTCCAGACTGTGTCAAAAAGAATCAAATCCTAACTAGAAGACAAGTTTCCAAGATGGGAAATACAATATCTCTTTTGTTTCAAAGTCAGAAGAAAACTCCAATCTCATGCAAATGGCGGAAGATTCTAGCCAGGATTTCACTTTGTGCCCAGCCGGCAATTTCAAGCTCTCCAATTTGAATACCAAGAAAGTGTGGCTTATCGGTATCAACAATGAGACGGAGGGAATTGTTCTTACTCAACCGCAGTTCATCGGACCTCCCACTTCCGCCCTGCTTTGCAAATTCTCGCATATCTTTCCATCTAAAACATGTTTTTTTTCAGAATCTTCGCATTGTACTAATCAAGGGCAACACGAAATGTCATGCTTCTCGTATTTTGCAGTTACAATGCCATTCATCACTGGCGAAATTAATGAGGCTAAAAACAAAGTATCAAGGGAAGCATCAATAAAACTCTGTTCTCTCCCTCAAGCTTTCCCGTCCCTCCTTAAGACACACTTCAGTCGAGGAATATCACGGGCGACAAGAATGCTTCTCGCCAAGAAGTCAATGAAAGATTCAAAGAATACTGAATTGATGACATTTTTACTTATTCCCTTCCCGAATGTTAGAATATATAATGGAAGGATATTTATGTATAAGCCATCCTTATTTTAGGAGTCGGGGCAATATGGGAAAAGTTCATAAGAAAACCAAGCAGCGGTATCAAGCATCGCGGCGAAACTTAACCTTCCACTGCTACGTCGACTAAAAAATAGGAGCTTAAACAAATAAAGCATTTCGTCCTTGTTTTCATGTAATTTACCCAGAAGGAATTGGTTTGCAGTAGATCCAAGATCGCACAAACAAACTGCAGAGAGAGGGTGAGTTGCGGGCGGGCGAACGATATAACTCCACGGAGGACGAGGACACATTTAAGCCAGCCAAGACATGGATACACGAATTGAAATAATTTGAGGGAAAAGAGAATAGGAGAGAGGCAAGACTAAAAACTTGAATAAACAAAAGAAAACTAATTGCACCTAACAGAACGGAAAGAAACACATTTGTTTTATTGTTGGTGTATTGTTAAAGTAAAACGTCATTAGAAGGAAGAACGGAGCGAAAAAATGCCAGCAGCAGCAGCAATACAGTGCGGAGCAGGCAGAAAGCAAGACAAGATGATACTTTCGCTATGATTAAGTCCCGAATTCAACTGCTCCTAAATGCCAACGTCTAGAGGAGATAATTTCCAACAACTTGTGGGAGAGTTATTATACGTCGGGACAAGTTTTGAATTAAATTTATTGTTATCGTCGGTTGACTGCACAGAACATTCCATTTTTTGGATACATTTGATTCGTCTGGAACGTTTATACTTCTGCTGAGCATTGTCGAGAAGAGATTGAACGGCTTTTGAGGTCACACTTGTCAGTTGGGATTCGACTTTGAACAATCTAGGTTGTCCCTCGAAGGAAAAGATGATATAAGGATTGGAAACTTGCTATAGGTCCTGGCGGTCGAGTACAATACGATTTTTCGATTTTGACAAAAACATTGGGCCAAAGTTCCACTGACATTTTACAAATTCTGGAAGTTTGAGATACTTCAAAATGTTCGAGAGTTCTGTCGTCTTGAGAGATAATCAGTTGTTTGCTGACCAAAGTTAGTTGTATGATTTTTAACTTTTTTCACCTTTCATTTTGATAAATTTATGAAAAATCAATTAGACGCTGCAATAACATCTTTAACGGCGATGCCTATCTAGATTTATTGCTAAAATTTATAGTAAAGTCTCGATGGGAAAATGAGGTTTTCATTGACAATTTTACCGTTCTCTTTGAGAGTTGACATAAGGTAGCTAAATAAATATTGACTTCATTTCCTCTTCTCTTTTGGAGTAAGTCGCTAGCATCCCAGTGACGTGATTATTTTCATTGTGAGAAAATAGTCGGATAAAATGTTAATCATAATAATGAACTAAAGAATATATTATGCATCAGTTGCCTCTTTTTCACGATTAACGATAAAGTAAGGATTTTTGTTACGAAGACCAGACTATCTATACCGTCTCTCTTGTGTATAATCAGGGTGAAATAGAAACATCACATATAGAGAAGTGGCAACTTGAAACGGAGTTACCTCGCAGAACTCGAGGCGACGAAACTAAAGAAATAAGAGGCGGACAAAATCCAGCCCTCACAATCTCCGTACTTCCCCTGGATAATGCTAGTGACGACTGTAATCAGCGCGAGACGCTATGTCTTACAGACAAGCGAAACACCGAGCATTCTTCAAATAACTTCTAGTTATAACGAACAGAGCTTCATATGTGAATCTGAAAATGGCAACTCCAACGATGGAACTGTGTTGGATCCTTCAACGATAAACGGCAGAGCAACACTTGGAGAATTATCGCGCACAATTGCGGTATACCATTTCATCATTCTGGCGGACTAAGAAACAAAATGATCTAGTTGTGAATTTATAGACTTACGATCACACAGTCTTCACTAGCGGAATAACATTGCACTGCCCGCAGGCTTCATTCGCGTTTTATTGAGAGGTTAGGCCATTGTAGTGTTGGGAAAAACAAACCTAATCTGGGAAATATCCTTAATTTTACACATTCTAAAATATGCAAGTGATTTTCTCCAAAGTAATATAAAAGAGAATAGCGGTTGCACAGCTTTCCTTCAACGAAGTGGCCAATTGCAGTTACCACTTTTAATTTTCCGTCAAAAAAGAAATCTTTTTCGATCACACATATCCATATATAGCTATGGAAGAACACAGAATTTTTTCAATAGATCAACATTTGCAAAAAACGATGCCTTCACAAAAAAAAAAAACAAAATTTAAAAAAAAAGTCATCCAAAAAGTATTTTAAAAAGCTATTTAATATATTGAAAAAAATCCTTGTTTAAAAAAAGTCAAGCGACGGCGGCTTTACGGTTTCTTACCAGGGCAGAGGCAAATCGTCAGACGCTGCCTCACCTCTGCCCTGGGAGCAGCGTGACCGTAGCGGCTCGCAGATGTTGAATGCTCCTTTATATAATTCGTAAAACACGACATGCCTACGAATTATATTGAGCGCAAATCCGCCTTGCTGACCAAAGCTGGCCAGGGCTGAAATATTCGTTTTGAGAATGAAGGGGGGTCCTAAGTCCGCATCAACTTAATGCAGGACCGGACCAATTGAGGAGCAACTTACTCCTTCTTTTCTGGTCCACGGACCCCTCGCAGGGCTTGCACCCAAACTTTTTTAAAAAAAGTCAAGCGACGGCGGCTTTACGGTTTCTTACCATGAATAAATAAATAAATAAATCCTTGTTATTTTGCATATTATAGAATGTAATTATAAATATAGGATTGAAACTTTAAGTAATGAGTCCAGTCGCTTTAAAAATGTGCTTTGGAGAAAAATGCGTTTCAAATTTTCGATAATTTCGCATCTGCCTCAGAGGGACATTGCATTTCTGCAATACGAGAAAAATTTACCTTTGAAAAATCCCCCCTGAATCACCATCTAGTGTATCATGTACCAGATTCAAATCCAGCTAAGCAGCGTTCATTGTTTTTGGTAGCCGGCCAGCGCTCAGAATCATAGGAAACCACAGAGCGAACGATGCTTTCAGTCAAATTTTGGGCTTTGTGTTCCTCTCCGAAATAGTTCTCTCGGAACACCACTAAATATCCACAAATGGAATCAACATAATTAATTGATCTTTATCATCGGTTGATACTTATCCTATTAAGAACGTCCAGTCCTATATCAAATAGAAGCTTCGACAAAAATCCTTCACTTCGCAGGGGCCCTCCTGAGAAATCCGATGAATTAAGAAGGTGTTTCTCTTGAATCCGCCGACAATTTATAATAGTACAAAGAATGTATGGGAGACCATCATCATTATCAATAGCAGCAGAGTATTATCTGATAATTCTAGCAGGAATTTTATGAATTTTGAAGTTTTCTGGCCATAATTACAGGTTGTATTTGTGGAAATTCAAAATGTGAAAAGCTCTGATGAGAAACCAAGATGGACGTTCTGGCTCTTATAATATTGAACCTATCATTCGGACTATGCGGATGACATCTATTTACTCACTTACCGGGTCATGGATTTCGGCCAAATAGCCCTGCATTTCGAATTAGAGGTAGTAGTAGATTTCAACTGAAGATATACATAAACAACACCAGGGTTCTCAGCCCGATGTGTCATCGCAATCTTCCTATCTGCATTAAGGAGTCGATCAATTTGTATATCTAGGAAGCGTGCTTTCTACCGACGGCGCCACCGAACCAGATGTTGCCCGACGCATTAGCAGCGCTAGATCTGTTTTTCCTGCCCGGTCCAAAGTCTGGAAATGCAGTTATCTCAACATCAAGATCAAGTTGAGAGTGTTTTGTACTAGAGTTCTTTCCGTGTTGCTATATGAGAGTAGGACATGTAAAGTAAACGCCACTATTACTGAAAAGCTTCAAGCCTTCCCAAACATCTGTTCATGTTTTATCATCGGAGTACGCTGGCCTACCTCAAACGAACGAAATTGTTCGGCGCACAGGCTTGGCACTCGTACGTACTAAGCTCGGAAGGCGACGGCGGAAGTGGCAATGGATAGGTTACACATAAAGGAGAGACGACATTTCATTGCGGGCTATGCCATGCAATTGAATCCACTTTGCCAGGATGGCCTATGAGTGGGCCGCCCAAAGGGCACCTGGTGCAGAACAGTAGAGCAGGAGTGTGGGCATCTCCGGAAGTTGCGGGGGAGCAGGAGGACATTTCAACCGCGAACCATGGCGCATAGGCTGGCCTGTTATACTTCATCAAGGAGTAAATTGCAACCATTTACATCATACGGATACATCATAAGAAAAATACTGTTAATGTTCAAATTCATTCAAATAGTGGCTTATTCGGATGACTTAAGAATAACGAACGTCAATTTCACCCTGAATCCACTTAAAATAAATTTAATCCAAACCCAAGCTAGTATAAACATGGTCAGAAATATGAACAAGAAATAAATAAAATAAATGGAAATCGCAACATGGAAAATGTCGATCGATGCGAAATATGGTATTCACAATTATTAGTTTTATTTGAACAGATATCTGAATGGGAGGTACATTGACGCCTAGGGTTTATCTAGGTGCATTATTATGATTCGACTAAATGAGTCCTGACAACTTGATCTGTTATCTACACTTCATGGAGCATTCATTTTGTATCCCAACTGAGACCCTCTAGCTGTGAGTAGTGAAGCTAGCTCTAAAATGCATTCAGATCTTTAATTTGACACCTCATTCGATCATATTTTGATCAAAAAAGCACGCCCCTTTTTAAGATATAGATATATATATACGAGCCCCTCCCACCTTAAACTTAACGAAAAGTTAAAGTTAGTTAAGGGGATGATCCCGTGTGCCGGATTCGCGGATTCGAATTTTTTTTTTTGGCATCAATTGTGACTAAATATGGTGTAGAATATATGGGTAAAGTGATTTTTTGATATTCGGAGTCATTCGGAAATTATAGTGTTAAACACGTGATAAGTCACATGTCAGATTTATGTCGATCGCCGTAATAAAGCGCGTATTTAGTAGCGAACGACGTTCGAATGGCTTCGCTAAAAGGCCAACAATTGAAGCCAAGGTTGTACATGTGTTTTTTGAAGAAACCTAAGGTTTATGGAGCAGGTATAGCAGGTCAGTTAAGGTTTGATGGCTACAAATCGCATTCTACTTTTTAAATGCGTTTTTCTCGAAACCGCATGTTGAAAAACGACTGCCACCATAGCCCAAAATTTATCCAACGAAATTCTTTTAAATTTTCACCACTTATTCAGAACATATTTCTACGGTCCGCAAACTAGGACAATTGCAATTCATTCAGTTTTTAATTCATTGAAAAAGTCGTAAAAAAACGCCAAAATTCAAAAAAAAGTTCAACAAGGCACCAAAAATTTAGTTTTTAATATTTTTTAATAATCCTAGTTTGCGGACTGTAGTTAAGTCCGTACGCTAAAATTCCGTTTACTTTTTTTTCTCCAAGATGATCACAGCGCCCTCCAGCGTGGTAGCATAACAACACCTTTTCTTGGAGATGGGTGTAGAAATTGCTTTGTGTTTCAATAACGAACTATACGATCAGGCTGGAAAAATTACTATGCACGCTCAAGACATTAATAAATCTATGGTGAAAAATTCGTATTATATCTATTATATCTGTAACCATTTCTTCACAAAAAATTTCTAAAAAAAGCCACAGAAAGCGGCCTTCACACGGGGTGACCCCCTTAAGTTAACAACATGGTCAATTACTTTACTCATCATTCATTTTTCGCCAGGGTTTTTGCCATCTTCACTCAAACTTGTTCGAAAGTGAGTAGTGAAATATGCGAGCTACGATGCAATCTTCGCCTTTGGGAAAAATTAAAAAACCGTGATTGTATTAGGCGAACTGTTAACTTTTTCTTGGGATAAGCATGGACTTATTTGTCTCAGGAATTTAAAACATAATGGGAAAATTAGACACAAGACCTAGTTCAACTATTTCACCGCCGTTTTATCTATTTATATACGTACATGTATATATATTGTATACCCCCTTTCTACTCATCACCTTGAAAACTTCGCCACCGTTGTTACTTTTGAACGAATTGTGTCTACTTTATTAACGAATTTGGAACTTTAGGACCATTAAAGGGAAGGTAGCTAACTACAAAGTAAATTTTATGTTTCTCAATCGCTCAATTGCAACTGGTGTGGAATGAAAATTTCGAAGTGAATGAAATTTTGTACATCCTCTTGAATATAGATCAAACCGAAGCAGGTGGCAAGCAACCATTTTGCCAACCGTCCATGCACTTTAATACGGTTGTCCTTCCGAATCATCCATGCAACCAAAAAAACCCAGTAGAAAGCAGAACCTGGAGACATACTCTCTGCAGAGCATCCATTTCAATTAGTTCCGCCAGTCAGGGTTACAATAATTGTAATAAAATATTAAAGCCCACCCTGCACCATCATAAAACTCATCCATCTAATAGATAAAAGTGGATCGGGAGTAAGATTTTCCTGCTCCTTCCATGCTATTATAGTTTAATTCGTGGAAAAAACACCTGCGACTAACACAGGAGGAGCGAAATGGCCCGTAGGATTTGATGTTGAACATTACGTTGAATAGCGTCTTTTTCTAGGACGTTTTCGTCCCGATTTCCTAAACTTTATAGTGTTCACCCTTATTTCTTGCCACCCTTTAGGTTTTCACTTCCTCCGCCGCGACATTTCCAAAAGTGGAAAAACAGTTCTCCTTCAATGGTATCATTTTTAAAGTTTTAAATTCAAACAGCAGCGGCAGGGATGAGTAGGAGGTGACATTAAATGCCGCTTAGGGACTCGTTTAGCCTTGTGAGGTATTGCGATCCTGAGAAGATTGTCGTTGCCTTCGTCCTTCAAACAGTAGTGTCACGGCGGAAGCAGCAGCAGGAACTAGTCGTATCTTATTGCAAATTGCTTTTTGAATTATTTCGAGCTTGTTCACTACTACTTCTCCACATTCACCCTTACCAGCACCGCACGTATTGGAGTGTACCGCGTCTTTCCAGCCAGACCATACTATCATTACTACCTTTGAAGAATGAGAGCAATTGGAACGATAGGTAAGTAAGGCAACTGTTGATTTTTTATGACTTGCAATGCTTTTTATTTGGCTAATGTGCAATAAAAGTGCAGAAGGTTGCAGCGCTGACTGTCAGAGTAACAATGAATGTAAACTCTACGCGCCACTTGGGAGTAATTGAAATACTCCGAGGAACAACTCTGCAACGACATTTGTAATGTAGTAAAAGTTTGAACAAGTTGACTGATGTGAATAGTTTTCCGAAAGGGCCAATTGAGATTCGCAAAGGAGTCGTGTGGGGAAAAGAAATGCATGGAGTAGTTAAGGTCAGGTAAGTTGCACATGAGCTTTGAGGATAAGGAAAACCGGAAGTTGCAGCTTATCGATTACGATTGTGAAATTTTAGTATCACGAAATAAGTTCTGAAGTTTATTTAGGGATGATTCGTAAATTATGCGTACAGTATTAAGAAATGGATTATGGTGTCTTCACTTCAGGGAGATTAATTTCTGACGGGTAATCCTATCCTATTGAGTTTTTGGATACCTTGAAAAATAGTCTAGGAACTATTTCATTATCAATGTCGAGGCTCTTATTATCATTCTTATTTGCAATCAAAGAAATGGTCATATGAAAGGCATTATATGAACCCTAGCGGTACCACTCGTGATACCAAGTGAAGATGGGAACCTAGTTAATTTTTACCCGGACTAAATGCATATCATCGCAATTAGCTTTTTGAAAATTCAATTTAATAAGTTTGTGATCGATTTCAAGGAGAGAGTCTAGCGTTTCTTCCCTGAACAAAGCTATGTTACATATCAGATAAAAACTCATAATTAGTACTTTCTTCTTCTAGTCGTCTTCAAATCGCCGTATAGTATGACTCGATGCGGTAAGTACAACACAAGATATGTTTAAGTGTCGCCATCTATTGACAAAATACGACATTTCTTTTTCCCCAACCCAATATATTTACACATGTTTGCCTTGAGTAATTGACACTGAAATGCAAATAACGTAAATATCCCAAGAAAGGAAAGCTAAACCGTCTCCATAGAGATATCGGATGTATTTTGAGGCCACACAAAACCTTAAAGAGGGCTGGGAAGAAGTAAATTCTTCCTGAATGGAATTTTAATATTTCACTCGAATGTCAATTATTCTAATTAATTATGACGTCAGCATCTTATTTGTATGGCCTAAGATGCGGTAAATTCGCGCAAAATTGATAAGTTTGAACTGCTATAACTTTGACACTAATTGTTGAATTTTCATGAAACCTGGCATGCTTATGCACTATACTGTCCTCTAACCCGTTGCATTTAGTACTCTTAGGATGAACTTAAGAGGGAAGTTTTCAGTCAATTTCTAAAAGTTGTTAATATACTATTAGTAAGTTTATTATCCAAATGAGACCTAGTTTGAGGCCTAGATTTCATCTAAGTGCGCTTAGATGGGTGGAACGTAGGAGAGATAGAGCACAAAATGTGTGCCTCAAAAAGGGAAACAGGTCTTGTTCTCAGAACTCAGAAGATTAAATTATGACCTCTAAGAAACCGAAAAATCTGAAATATGAAATCTAGGCTTCAAAATACATCCCATTCTGATATCTGAGCAAATAGACTTAATAATAGTATATTACCATATTTTTTGGAAATTTACCGGAAAGCCCATCTTCAGTTCATCCCAGAAATACAAAATTTGACGCCAGCATAGACGATAATATAGGATAAAATTCTGAAAAATTTGAAGGCAATCTGACTATTATTAATAAAGTTACAAAATATCAAAGTTTCGCATTTCAGGTAAATTTATGACACTCAAGGCACGTATGACGTTATCATCATATAAAGTGAACTTATATGAACGGCGGCGTGGATGGAAACGTTTTAGTTTTTCTTTTTTGACTTTTTTTAATTATTTCCATTTCAATATCAATCCGGTCAAAATCCAGGTAGGCATGAGTGTGTATATATATAGGCTAATAACACTTGGGGGGAGTAGTTACTATAAGAGACATGTGTGCTCTGGTTACCAGCGATATTTAATTTACTTACCTAACATATATATGTATGTTTTTATGCAATTTAGTTGCGCACATATATATGCATGCATCTTTATGCGGTAATAGACAATGTTTGTTTATTTAGCATAAACACAGTATTTATGTCGTTGATTTGTGTGTACATATGCATGTACATATTACTCTTAGCTACGTACAAATGGAAAATCGTGCATAGCGAGTTTCTCACATAAGATGAACACCTTTATACCAGAAGCGCCCGGCTTCCAGCATCCCGACTTGTTATATCGCTAAAATAAGATTCTAGACGAAAGTTGAAACATTACCCGCTCATGATTTTATGGTTCTATGTTTTCGTTATGAAGTACTTCGGCTTGGATACTAAAAATCAATATAAGCTAGTTATCTCATTAGCTTTAAGTATTTCTCTATTGTCATATGGAACCCACACAAATTTCGCTTTTACTTAAATCTAAAATCACGACCTCCCCATTGAAACCACCTTCGCCTATCCGTGAAATCCCTAGGATATTAGAAAAAGTCACGATATTTCGAATCCGTAGAGACCGTCCCTGGAAACTCTTTCTGAAAAAACATTTTAAGGTAAGTCCAAATTTTTAGCACACAAATTCTTTATCTTTCCAGCATTTAAATAATCCAGGTGGGATGAGACGGTTATTATAAATTCAAATGGACCAATAAATTTTCCTAAATCCCGACTTAAGTCAATATTGTTAGGAAACTTTTTGGAAGAGATCAGCATTTATGGATTTTTGCTCACATACATTGTCATTGAACGGCGAAAGCAAGAGTTCGCGTTTACGTACCGATACAGCTAGAAGTGAAAAACAAATTGAAAACTGCAATAAAACAAATTTTTATTCCAAATTCACTGCCGGTTAAATTATGAGTGGCTTTGGAGCCGGCTTCGACTTTTTATCTGGCAAATCAACAGGAATTTATGGAGCAACAACTTCAGCTTCTGTGGCACTCTTTTCGTTTCTTTGGATTGATTCAAAAAGGCAAAGGTGTTCTTCGTAAGTTTTACAAATGGATTTAAAACTTTTGCTATTTCTGCCAGTATTTGAATATACGGCGCACGACTCTAACAATGCTGACAATCGTTTAATATGTAAGAAAACTATCCTTTTCCAGTTCATCCTGTATTCACGAAATTGCGTTCGATGGCGTTATTTCTGATGCGGTTATTTTATGTAGTATATGAATTTCTTTCTTATTGTCTGTCCGTTTATCTATCTGCCTGGCTGCCATACCCGATTTGCTCAGAAACGACTGAACCTATTGTCAAGAAATTTGCTGAGAACGTGTGTGAATTCATTTTCGTATAGGAAGGGGGATTCCCCTTACAAATGAATGATGTAAAAGTATTTTTCACAGAATGTGGCCATGCATGGTATCAAATGCAGCAACTCCCGGTCCCATTTTGGATAATGGGTGAAACATGGGGAAATGTAGCTCCCAAAAATTGAAGCGAGTCCCATCCTCAGAACCTGTCCAACTAAAAATCTGAGAAAAATCACAATGATGCATCTATATGAAATCCAGGCATGAAAATGCATCACATTCCGATATCTACATAAATAGTTCATAATGTTTTATTGCAATATTTTGGAAATTAAATCGAAAATCTCCCTTAACTTTACCCTGAAAGTATAAAATTTGGCAGGAGTATCAGGGGGTTTTTGGGAAGCTTGACGGAATCAAACTGTCATCAACAAAGTATAGTCAAAGTTTTGTATTTTGCACGAAGGGAGGGAGGAAGGGTCATGGAAACAGTTTTCTTGTTTTGCGTTTTTTGGTGATTGGAATATGAACACCAACTATTCGAGACAGCCATATGTATATACTAATGAAATTTGTGGACAGTGCCCAATTAAGATAGCAAGATTTATATACATAGATATGGCTTTGTGCACGGAGCGTAACAGAAATATATAGATGCATACATATATGTAGTCTGCCTAATAGACAATGTTCGTTTGTTTAGGATGAAGATAGTCTTTAGATATTTCTTTGGGTGGGTATATACATACTATATATCTTGGAGTTTCGCAATATATGAAGCAAACAACAATTTTCAAAATAAGCGCAGAAAGTTCCCCACATAAGGTGAACACAAAACCTTTATATACGAAGCGCTCAACTTCCGTTATTCCGGCTTAGTTAAAGTAAACAAGGCGGAATACCGGAAGCTCCTCACTTCGAGTTTAAAGGTTTTGCGTTAATCTTATGTGAGAAACGCTTTCCCATTCGTACGTAGTTAAAAATTGAAAATAGTCCTTCATATATATCCATAAATGTTATGCTGATCCTAAATGAACTAACATTTCCTTTTTCCGCATACTGATAAATATAGATGTATATATGCACACATCTATGTAAATTGATTGTACCCATCTGAATATCTACGACGTACTCTAGGCATAAATTGAATTGAATACCGTTGGTGCAAGAGCAGGGGGCTCAACTTCCAGTGCATTGCTCGAAACTTTAGGATGTAGACAAATCATTGTGCATGTCTGTCGATTGACAGTAAATACACGAGAAAAACTCTGCGCATAAGGTCAGGCGTTAGTGCTATATATGTGATACAGTGCATTGGTATGCACCCACGTGGTCGCGAGCACATAACAGCGGACATATGGCGTTACAACACACAAAAGAAAACAATCTAAGCGCCATCGAAATACCGACACACAAACAAATTTCTATCGCAAAATATGGCAATATATCATTATTAACTTTATTTGGTGAGATATTGGGAGGGGATGTATCTCGAGGTCTAGATTTCATATAAATACACCATTGTTATTTTTTTCAGATTTTTCGGCTTGATAGGTTCTGAGAACGAAACGCGTTTCAATTTTTGGGGTTCATGTTTTAAGACCTCACTTCCCTACATAGCACCCAATATCGAAAACATGTAGGATAAATTTAGAAATGTATTAATTGAGGCCCTACACCTCCTTTCGCATATATGGGGAGCCCCCTAATACTAACGGAAGATAATGCTACTCGTTGCATATAAAGGGATACACAGACCAAATGTTCTCACTAGATTTCAGGACAATTGGCGTAGCCGGTTGTGACGGCAAACAGACAGACAGTCAGACCTTAGAAAGCAGGATTGTGTTGTAACGCACCCTTTCAACGATTGAACCCCAAAAATGACTAAAATCATCAAAAAGTTTTTGGGACAAAAAATATAATAAGCTTTGAAAAGAGCCAAATTACAAGCTTTTTTTTCGACGTCAAAAACGGTTCACGAATTATAAGGCGAGTTACGCTAGCCATTTTCACTATTGTGTGTATGTACAGTCTCTATTAATCGAATCAAGATCTTTTGTAGAAGAGAGCAAGTTAAATATTCTGTTTTTGCATTACTAATTTCAGTATTCAATTTGGCAGCACTTAGCTTTAGTAACTGTCCTTCACATTTTCCAATCATTTCTTTAGTTTAGTTACAATTTCCCACATATTTCTAATGTTTACCCTTGTAGCAGAGGAGGGAGAGAGAGATAGGGAGGTTCGCAACAGAATAAACTCTCGATTTCAACAGTCTCCAGACTTTTTCAATTGGATTAAGGGAGAGTGAATTACCTTGCCAAGGTAAAATGAGGCTAACAAAAGCATTCAATATCCTTTTAATGGATTGGGCAGAAAGTACTCTAACGCAGAAAAGCGTCCACAAGTTCAAAAGCATCTCAGATAATTAAAATGAGGTGTTGGAATTTTATCCCTCAAAATGTGATATTGGATGGTATTCAAAACTTCCATCCTCGAAAATACACCAGTCAAGGCTCATAGGCTGAGCTGCTGGGCGAGTTTTATGGCCTTCACTATGGAATTTTCATCGTTTAACTGGAATATGAATATGCAGCACCTTTAAAGCAAAACAAAAAACGAGAAACAGCAAAATTTGAGTAAATCGTGTGTCAAAAATATGATTACGGAGACAGGAAAGTATTAATGCGTATTACAGACCCATCACCATAATGTATAATGCTGACAGGATTTTGTGTAAATTGTTGGTTTACTGTCTCTCTGTCTGTCTGTCACATACATTTTTCTCGGAGACGGTTGTAGCGATTGGCACTAAATTTGGCAGAAAGGTGGGAACTGTGAATGTTCACGCATATAGCGAGTTCCATCCTTTTACGTTGAATTTGAGGGGGGTCCTCCATACATACAAAAGGGGGGTGTACATTTTTTTTTCATCAAATATAGTCATGTGGGGTATCAAATTAAAGGTTTCGGTTAGTACTTTTCGAAGCCGGTCTTAGTTTAGACATTTGTTGACAAGGTAGGGAGTGCGGGGGGTTGAAAGTGATCATTTTTTTAACGAATCCATTCTCAGAAACTATTCAATCTGAAAATAATCAGGGGGCTGCCACTATATAGTGCCTAGGCTCCAAAATACCCTCCGAAATACCCTCTCACTACATAAATAAAGTTAATAACAGTACATTACTATAATTTTTAGTAATTGACAGGAAACCCACCCTAAAATCACCCTACAGCAATGTAGGCTACAGCACAGAGCATGATCCTGCCAAATTTGGTGAAAATCGCACTATTACTAACAAAGTTATACTATGATAGGTCAAAGCTCTCGCTCCTCTGCAAATTCAAGACTATGAATGTCAATATGGGACAAATGCACACTCAAATCTCTTTATAAAAGAAATATACAAAAGCTTCTAAGCATAGTTTTCATTCAACTATTTATTGGTTTGCCCCACCAACTGTTCCACTAATTCTCACCAATATTCGATCAGAAACTATAATTATCTTTATAACACTCGCATTTTATAAAAAATTTAATAATATATTGGCTTCTGACTTGATTGAAAGAATGCGTGAGGAAGGATGACCATACTAACGAAGTAGCAAAGCAAGTTATCCTAAAAATAAATGAGGATACGACTAAAATCATGACACGAAGAACAGTTTTGTGTTCTTAGGCAAAACTATTACAAACGGACACAACGGAATAGACAACTTCACTAGGCAAATCAGGCTTGGCAAAAAACATTTTATCTGGTGCTGCAGATTTTAAAAAATAAAAATATTGATAATTTACAATACATATATAAGGAGGAGCTTGTACTACGGCTATCAATACTTTAGGAAATCGAGTCCTTAGGAAAAGGAACGAGATACAACAATGAGTTCTATCTATTATATGACAAGTAGTTACACGCTGTTCGACTTCCGAAATTGGAGTGCGCTCGACGAGAAGGATAGAGACGAAAACTTCGGGAGGCCAAGGACCAGCATTGGACTGTTGTGTCAGAAAAAACGATGAGAAATATGGAATCTCACAAATGCAGTTAAACGGACAGACACAAGGAGGATGTAAATATTTTTCACCATGCAGGTTGGTATTTTTACCTGGAGAGCTCAGTTTTTGTATGCGTTACAAGCTAGGGAAGTAAGAGCTCAAACAGTCCAAACTTAAAGTAAGAGAAGACTGCCTGCCAGGAGCCTAAGAGAGCCTCCCATATAAGTGAGAGGAGGTTACACTTTTCGCCTCAGAAAATGATCGTAAGCAGCACCAAAAGAGAGGGCTCAATAAGAACTTTTCACTTGCGATACTAATAATTCTGAAAACCTAGTCAATCGAAAAATCTCAAAAAGTCCCAATAGTACACTTATATATACATTATATATAAAATCTAGGTCTCATAATAAATCACATTCCCATATCTGCTCAAATGAAACTAACAGCAATATATCACTAAATATTTTAGCAAATAATCAAAAAAGCCACAAATTCATCTTCGGAAACGTTGGCATAATAAATAAATGAAATAACGTTAGAAAGTTTGATGGAAATCCTTCAATTATTAATGCTATTATAGTGAGTCAGTATTTCTATTCGCGAAACCGAAAGCTTTTGTTCATTTTATAAATAAAAAGTTCGAAGTGAATTTACGTTGAATATACCCGTTATTCAATTTGAGGTGGTATTGACATTTGATTTCATATAACTTTGCTAATAATAGCGGGGATCTCTATGATTTTTTTTATATTTTTTGTTTGGGTAATGTCTGAGAACCGGCCCTTGAAGTAAATTACCTCTTTCGGGGCCCCGCACTGTGCCGTTTTGCAACCAATGTCCAAATTAATATCTTTTTCGAAAAGCCATTTCGGAAGCCATCCGAAACTGCTGAACGGATTGCTAATTTTCAAAAGGAAGCCTTTAAATCATAGGAAGAATTATTAGATCCAGGTTGCGAATGTCGCACGATACTAGGAATATTTCAACATGACATTGAACAAAGTCAGTCATTGAATTCAAATTTTTATCAATAATTCCCAGTAAACACTTCCCATGAATCAATAACAACGCTGTCCTGCTCCACAAATGAGGAGTGCGGTGGGCGATGTCGCTGCCCACCAGTTCAGACTAACTGCAATTAATATGAAGACTAAAATGAAGCTCGATATTCTTCGTCAATTTTTTGGGTACACCGCTTGGATCGTATAGGACAACTACAAAGTAATTTAGGCGCCAAGAAACCAGAAATATTTGAATATAATTTTTTTTACTATAAGCCGTACCGTTGGGGCGTTAAACCTTACGAATAATGTTCTTTGTTGCTCAAATGGCCAATGTTCGATCAGAAGTAACTGCAATTTGTGGGCTCATTTGGTCAGAATTCCAAATCTAAATTGGACGAAATTCATACTTTGATAACTAATATACGTGGAGGGGTTAGAGTTAAAAAGGATCACATATACAGCGCGATCGGGCTCACGTCAAGCCAGCTTCCTTAGTGGAAACGCAAATTCGATCAGATTTTACCGATCCGATCCTGCGTGTAAACTTTTCAGGCTGAAACTAAAGCTTCTGGCACACATTGCATCTAATGTCAACCAAGTTATAGACAAGCAACAATCAAAGAATCAGAACATAAACAAAAATGTGCTGTGAAGCCTCCTACGAAAAGCTGTCAAAAGTTTTGATATACCGCAATTTGTCATTAATACATACAGCGAAATTACGCAATTAGTATCGTATGCATACCTAGTGAACAAATAATTAAATTAAAAATGTGTTGCAAATGCTAATAATTCACTGCCTTCTTGAGTGGAAATAATTGCTAACTTGTGGCTTAAGGGGAAATATGCAATTAGACGAAAAAAGAAACCAAATTTGTCATATTGCTTTTTTTAACTTCCACAATTATGAAACTATAGAAACTTGCGAACAATATATTGATTTACAGAAAAATAGTTTTTATAATATGAATAAAAACAAAATGGCGGAGTTATGGCACATAATTTTGACTGGAGTTTTTCAAATTAGCGTACTCTTTCAAAAATAAAAAAAGAATGCAATGGGGAAAAATTTCCAGCAATTTACAAAAAAGCTGCAATTTTACGTTAAATTTTCATAGTTTTTTGATAATAAATTTTGTTTTTACGAAGCTCGGAGAACAGTCGAGAAACGGTGCAGGTTTCTGAAACGGTCTTCACGGAAGTTTAAATACATTGACAGAAGCTGACAGCAACCTTGCTTCCATATAAAAGCCCACGCGAAGAATTAAAGTACGTTCTGGTAGTTTCAACTTTAATATGCACTCACAAACAGGTATACCCATTTGTGATACTCGGTTCAAAACCAAGCAAAACATGAGGTTTTAACATAGCGCTCTCCACCGGATCCATTGGCAGAGTGTGTATGACTCGATGTTGTTGTTGTTTTTTGTTTGGCTCAGGAAAGTCCCAGGCTAACAGTCCAGACAAGACCTGATTTTTCCCACGAAGTACACCAACAGGACTGATGGCAGGCACTTATCCTATGTTGTCGGAAACATAAGACCGTTTATGGTCAAAAGCAGCCAAACACAAATTTATTAAGTTTGATTTTTTTAATTAACAGACACACTTGAAACACATAAATGTCAATGCCTGCTCAAACAGACTGGACACGTATTGCAGGTTTAATAGGTTTTAGTGATTAATATTTTAGGGTTATGAATGTTTAGTCGTTATTGAGTTGATAATACGTAATAGGCGATGATGCATGTTAGTGTTTTTAGTCGTTATCGTAGTTGATGATGATCACCAGGATGCATTATAAGTTTTAGTATACAAAATCATGAGATCATCATCAGACAAACAGGCTGCTGGGTGCAATAAAAGGTTCTCTGTCCATCCGAACGGCTCCCAGCCCAGACAAGAAAGCCGGTAGCAACTTGACGCACGAGCACATAGAGGCTGCTCAGTAGCTTAAAGGTATCTGACACGGTGTTGATCAGGTACTTCTTCGCGATTCTATTAACCATTACAAACCATTGGAGCGCCGAAAGGTAATGATATATCAATGCAGGAAAAAAATCAAAACAAGGATGGCAGAGAATACCCTGCCGCGAAGAAACTCAAACTATATGTATTATAATCTTTCTAGTTTATTTAGCCATTTAAGTGTTACATTTGTCCGAATGTATGTTTCAAAACCTTTTGGGGAAAAGTTTGTCATATGTATGACTGGTTTGAAGACGAATCAGTAATTTTTCTTCGCAAGCTGTAAGTGCACGCGTAGCCTCCGGTTGAATTATGGGTAAAACCGCGTGAATGTTAGAAAAAATAGTCCTTTGAAACGTGATATTGCCAAAAAGTCATCCTCCCACTCGGAGGGTTCGCCCAAATTTGCGGGGCTAAAGTCCAAAGCCTTACGGCCTCTTCATGGGCGAGTTCATTTATTGAGTACTCCCCATGAGCAAAACGGGGGTCAGAAGCAAGAGCATGTATTTGGCGCACTAGGTGACGCGATTCTATTCCATCGTTTGAGTAATTTACAAGTATGGAGAGAGTCTGTAATGATAGCGACTTTCTTCTCACCGACCTTGAAAGCCACCGTGGTGGCCTGAAGTACGGTAAAAAGTTCAACTGACAAAACCGAACTGACATCCAAGGGAAAACGTGTGATTTGCATCCCATCCGTTGCTCCGGATCGCATCGCACAGGCAGCATTAGACGCTAGGACCAGAAAGCCCCTTGATTTGAGGCCCTCCACCTGCGACATGTGCCCCTAAATCATACGACAGGATAACCTGAATCTTATTAGAGGTTATGGAAATTACAGTGTCAAACTAACTCCGGAACGACCTATAGATCGAAGAGACCATTTTCAGCATTCCGATTCTACACCAACAAACGATTGATTTTTTTATTTCTTTGCCTAATTTAACGGAGAGGCGGATGCTTGGTCAAATTAAAAATCTTGCACGAAGGGGTAGTTCTGGTCAGTTCCAAGCATCTGCTCAGGATACAAGCAGATATTGAGTTAAGCTTGTTTTCAAAGTATTTGGGCGGATTCATAGTGGACGCAGCGGCGTACTCTACCGCAGATCTATAGAAATTGATGGCCTTACGGGGTGTGAGACCCCAGAAAAAAACCAGTTCAAAAATTAATCAACCGCCTTTATAGCTTTAGGAATAATGTGACCCAATACGTCCTCATTATCTCCCTACCTAAAAAGATCGTGAATTTATCATGAGCAAGGATAAGATTATTAATTTTAATGAGCACGGGTGTTGATCTGCTCCTGTTGAAGGATATAGATTGCAATTTGATTATATTGATTGGTAGGCCCAATCTTCGGGATTCATCAACAAACGCGTTTAGATTGCATGATAGATTTCAATGCTATCAGAGCATTTAGAATGCAACGATGCTGTATAGACATTAAACAACATTGTACTTAAAATGTATCCTTGAGGAATGCCATTTCCAACTTGAACGCTGTCTAGCAATAGTTGTAGTCGTCGATTGGACATTCTTGACACCCATAAAACAATTTCAACAGAAAAGCGGAAATGAGACATTATATCGCTAAGGGTAGCCCGATCAACCTTCTCATAGGCGTTCTTTACATACAGCACCACAGCCAACACCAGCTGACCTTTACTTTTTGCTGTCGAAATGTACAAAATGATATTGTTGCAAACATACGTAGTAGCCTAAGGTATAACAGTTAGCAAGCAGGACTTTGGGGTCATCGCTGAAATTATTGATACGAACCTTGATCATAGAATTAATCAGTTTGGCAAACACATTAAAGAGAGCAATAGGGTGGTAACTGGTCAAAAGTTCTGGGTCCTTAAATGTTTTAGAGATGGTTACCACCCGAATAATAGACCAGTCCTCCGGAGGACTCAACTTGCACCAGATGAGGTTCTTTCAAATTAAATAACTGCTGATATTGACTTCTTTTAGTGTGAAATATTAAGAAGCTCCGCACTGGCTCAGTTAATTCTCTCCTCTCTCCATACTTATTTTAGAATATAAAGCAGAGAGGATCAAGCAAAACTGAACAAACTTGGAAGAAATAATGAGTACACAACTAAAATATGAAAAGCTGCCATATTCGCTCGACAAACCTCTTATGATGGACGATGACCCTTGTGCAAGCCCAAACCCTATTGCCTCTTTGTCCGAAAATATTTCAAAGTTCTCAAAACCATCGTTTCGTTAGAAAGCCTTATTACTTGCAACATCCACATGACTTTAACCATCCCTCGACTAACTCCCCCATAACGCCTTTTACTTTCACTCCTTCCTTTTCAATTTTCATATTCCTTTTTTCCACATTGTAAGCCCAAGATGTTTCGGTGTCAGCTGCTAAATGGTTGTTTACTTAGTATCCCTTAACTTGAAGTATATTTATCTGACAGGGAAAAAGATTTTTCTGCAAAGTATGTAACCAACGAGCGAAATGAGGAAAGCAAAGATAGGACGAGAAGTGAGCAGATTTGGAACAGCAAAAGAAAAACACCAGCACTAAGATAAACTGAAAATTGGCCCCCATAGGTTTTTATATTCTCATGATTTACGGGAGAATAAAAAGTGGGTAATGGAAGATTAGAAAACTTTTAACTTTTGGGCGGCCGAAGCGGGCGTGCAAATGTATGTGTATACTTAGAGAGTACGGCGTTTTTGTGAGCCTGTTCTTGTCATGTTCGAGGGTGTGCCTACTTTCAAGGTGGTTACATCTATTCTCAGAGTACATGCTCCAGAAGCTTTTCCTCATCCAAGCATTCATTTTTCTCTTCGTGTTCTATTTCGATAAGAAAATGAGTGCGGTGGAGGATTTTTTAGCTTTACCTAGGCCGTTTTAATCAACATTTTGTATTAAATCTATGTAGTTTCCAGATAAATCCAGTTGAAAGTTTAAAGATGCATCGCATTGGCAACAATAGGAGCTTAAGTCTGAAAACCATCCGAGAATCGTCAGCTGAAAGGGCTAATGAAATATTCAGCTTCATTTACGTTAAGTCCAAGATGCCCAAATTTAATTTTGCCGTGCGCGAGGAATGCCCAGGCGTAACGAAACATGCCAAATATCATTTTAGAAAAATACTTTCTCATCATAATCTCTGGAATTCAATATTAAGTTGCCTCTTGTCAAATAAATTTTCACTTTGTGTACTGTGTCAACATAGCAAGTCGAGCGAGTCCATCTTTTTTCGAATCAAAATTTAGCAAATACTCAGCAAATTACAATTTGCAATTGTTTCTTGGGCTCGTTGTTTGCTTGTTTCGCTTTCCTGCTCATCTGTCATAGCTCATCAGTTTTATTCCATCGTATTTCTTGAAAAAAGAACCGATTTGCGTCGTCTAATTCACTTCATATTGTTTTTATCAAATTTGCATTCGAGAGATTTTTGAGATTGTAAGCTCATTATCATTCCTTTCAGAGGGAGAGTCCGGATTCAAACAAGGGATCAAAACTAAACAGGCGGAGATCTTCGGAATTGATGAGGTAGACGAAAGAAAAGAATTGTGAGGAGGGCCAGGAGACATTTAAATAAAAGATTTTCATTCGAATGCAAATGGATTCGCCGATGGACTAAATCTACTTTACCGTATTTTTCGGAATAGGGAGCAGTGTCACTGTGCTGCGCGTCTGTGAGTGTTTTCTTCTGTAGGGACAAAGTGAGGCTGGAGTGGATTAGAAAAGACGGTGGTACCATATATGGGGGAATAAGGTTTGTCCTATAGCTAATTTCCTGGACTGACATCATTTTTCGAAATGCTTCCCACTTGCAAATGAAGGGCTGAATTGAAAACAATGGCTAGTGGGGAAGCATTTGGGACAGGCAAAAGCAACTGATGATTTCAATGCATTAGAAGGTCTGTCTACTCCCCTGTCCTCCTTGCTTCTGTTATTTTTCAAAATAAAGAAAATGTTGGCATAACGTGATTATGTCAGCATAGTTAATTCAGGATTTTTTCCATTTATTCGTTGTGCGTAATTCAACTAACCGACCTCTCATGAATAAACTAACAAAAAAGCACTTAGGATAAATCCCAATAATATACTTTTCACTCAAAATGCTGACAATTTGAATAACTAACTAACTAATAGTTCTAACGAGCTTACCTGGTTTATACTCCACATTTCCTCGGAACCATTGTATCTGAGCTGCTGGTTTTGCATCCGATACAATACAGGTTAATGTAAGGTTCTGATTTTCTCTCACTTCCACTTTTGAGTTGTGTGTGTATCCTTGGATTTCAATTGAAGATGGTGGCGCTGCAAAAGAAAGACAGATTAAACCAATCAATTACTTTGGCAAAATTGGTATAGCATATGTTCTTATGTACTTTGTAACATATCAAGTCATTGGAATCCTTATTTGCATTTCTAATGGACAGAGTTTTGGAGTTCAACGCATTTTCAACTTTTAAGGTCAGTAGTAATACCGCCTAATTTGAAGAACTACCAATAAAAGATATTTAAGTCAAAATTTGTGAGTGTGATACCTTCCTGGTTATTGTTCAAACGGTAAATAGAGGAAACCAGCGGAAAGAGATCCACATCCAGTCAAGGAGCTACATGGTAATCTTCTTTTCAATTCACCTCTCGCTTCCCATACTTTCAAGTTCAGGATATTTAGGCTTAGACATGTTTCCTTTCGAAGGCAAGCCATGTATCTAGCATGACTTTGTGCGTAACCTTCGCTGCTTATACCCACCCGTACATACAAAGACTGTCTTCAGTTAAGTGCTTAGTAACCCTGCATGCGTGCGAGAGCTACGTGGCACATTGAAGTATCGGATTCTTTATTCTTCATAAGATGAATGATATTGCCTTTATTGGTCCGTTTTTTACCGATTAGATTAGTGATCCAATGCTCTCCTTCTATCAGAAGTGTATTGGTACGCAATCCAGAGGGATTGTTACAAGGCTTGGTCGAGCCATGCTAGGTTATCATTGAATCCTAATGGTGTTTTGGCCGAAGTGGTTACACGTAATCTTCTCGACCTCGTAACTTTGGTTCAATTCCTAGCTGCGGTTATTTATATTTTTCTTTATATGTATAGTTGCCCTGCTGATTTACGTTCATCGCTTGCACAGTTTAGTTTATAATAAGCTGGAAAGTTCCCAACCATTTCAGAAGTGGTTTTGAACTGAAAATTTCCAGTGAAATTTTTGTTAAATGGACGCATTTCCCGTTGCAATCGATCAATCTATTAGCACTTTTCACATGCTTCAACTTCCCTATCAAATAGGCTATAGCAATCAAAATTCGAATCCCCACCACGAAATTGAGAAACTGACGCCCAATCAGCTGGGTCACCAAGCGAAAGTTTCGCCTTCTGTTTTACATTTTACGTCCACTTTTGGTGCATAAAAGTCTGCGTTGAATTTTTAGCATCCCTTTTCTGCCTGTTGGCTATTTCTATCCATAGGGTTCAGAGAGCATCCTTTTATTCATGTAAGGTATTGAGATTGAGACTGTAGTCATCTGCACACAATTAGACGGAAGGACGGAATTAAACAGAACCTTCTGGATGTGGAAATAGGTCGGGAAACCGGCAGCTGCACGCTTCTAGTATGAAAAGTTTTGTGTATTTCTTATATAAAAATTTGTCCAATTAGAACCTAGCACGTAATATATACATATATCATATGAGAATACCCACTTTCGCGTGATACTGACATTCAAAGTCTCGGATTCGCACAGTAGTGACAAATTTAACCTATTATAACTTTGTTATTAATAGTGCAATTTACACCAAACTGGTAGGATTATGCTCTATCTTATAGCGTATATTCCCGCAAAATTTGATGTTTCTAAACTTAAGGGAGGTTTTGCAGCCAATCACTAAAAATTATAGTAATATACTATTATTAACTTTATTTTTACAGATATCGGTATGAAGGGTATTTCGGAGCCTAGGCATCATATAGTGGCATACTTCTGTTTTTTTTCAGATTTTCCAGTTGGATAGTTTCTGAGAATGGGTCCGTTAAAGAGATGATCACTTTCGGCCCCCGCACTTCGCACCTTTCCAACAGATGTCAAAACTAAGACGGCCATCGGAAAGTACTAATCGAGACCTTTCATTAGATATCCCATTTCCAACGAATTTGGTGTCAATCGCTACAACCGTTTCTGGGAAAAATGCGTGTGACGGACAGACAGTAAACCAATTGTTGACCGGTTGGCCGATATTGAACAACACTAAGTACCTTTGAAAGTTTGTCATGGAGTCGTACAAATTACATTGAACAATTATCGGGTTGAGTAAAAATCTTGGAATTTTTTGGCATGTTTTTAAACTCCTGTATTTCTACAAGGAATGAATGTTAATCAATGATATATTTTCCGTTTTGTTCGACGACCTTTGGTCACTGTCCAGCCAGCTTTCCTATTCGTAGAGGGACCTGCCTTTATTGGCGAAAAAATGAATGCTTTTCCATGACACTGTTATATGTAAACTATAAGCATGGGGATTATGGTAAAATGAACTCTCTCGATTATTTGATTCTATTCACTTACAAATATTATTCAAAGGATAATAATTTCCACTTCAAAATAAACAAATTGGGGGAGCTATTTGCTTTCTGCTGTAAATTTTCAAGTTGTACAATAGTCCAAATGAGAAATGAAAAACAAATTGCAGCATAAAGTTCAGTGAGGTCCTACCCATTGTCTGCAATGTTACTGCTTTGTCCTCCAACCTCATTGGCTCGAAAACTTCCGTTCAACGCAAATATGCACTTTAGCTAACATCTTGCTTGTTTACCCTTATTCAAATGAAATTTGCGACAATACGAACACTACTTGTTTACTCGCATCAACCCTTGTCCTTTTCACCCTACCCTACTTCTATGATTGTTGCCCATGTCACTAGTATCGTCTGGTAAAACAATGGAACAATCCTGTTATGTCCGGGACTACTCTTACTGGCACCATAGTGTTATCCTCGGCGTATAAAATGCAATACAATTGGACAGGAAAAAGGGCGAAAAAGTTTCATAGCTCAAACATCATGTCGGAGTTTATTTATTTTTAAGCGCTTTTTCGCATTCACTACTTTTTCGACAATATATCTTGTAATGCGAGCATGTTAAACGTTTGCCTCGACTACTCCATATTTGATTACTTCAACGTGAGAGGACAATATCAAGGCTGGATTTTTTATAAAAGGAGCAATGCGAACAGGTCCCGTTTTATTTGTCATCATCGCAGCACTAATGCATTCCGGTAAGCTTCCATTTTCAACGTTGAATATTGAATTGAAAGTTGGGAAAGTACGCGATGGTCTTCTAACCATTTCGAATAGAAAGCATTTAGCTTGCCGAACGACGACTGAGCTTTCAATAATATTTCTCAGTTTTCCATTAAATTAAAGATAACCTTTCCCTCCAGAAATAATCATTAATCTATATTTACGGGTCGGAAAAGAGAACGTACCGCCAAAATGTATTTTATTTCAATTTTTTTCCGAAAATGCTTCGAAATTGCTTCCAGTAACTCTGCACTGGTTCAGTGATCAAGAAAAATCTTCATCTGGAGCTAGAAAGATACATTGGTAAACATATCCGCTGCATCGAAAGTGCATTTCTAGTCCATTACTTTATTTGCTCTTCTGACTAATGACGTGTTCGGTATCCATGACTTTTTCAACTAAGTCGTCCTTGAGCGGCATCCACCATGGCCTCCATCCGCATCTCTACCAACATCACTCTAATTTCTTGATAGCGCCGTGGGGAAAAAGCATTTTTGAGAGCCCTTACTGTTATCTGTTATCTGTATAGTATCAACAAAACGCTGAACTAGTTAAACCTGAGCCTCCACTTAACCTGAATTAAATCTTTGCCGCGAACCATTCCATCCAGCGCTCACTGGACTTTTCCAAGGACTTAATTTTCCACTCTACAGTGACTCTCCATTGTGAAACAACATCGTTGTCCCCATTTTGTATTTTATGATGTATTTAGTTAGCATAGTAAATCAACATTGCAACATTGTTATGTCGTCCTTGAGCTTAAGTTCATCTAACGAGATGCATTTAAAGCTCCGGGTCTTGCGGCTATGTTAGACTCGAGTAATGGCGAAATTACTTTTGTGTTTGCCAGGACACAGCGTGCAGCGAATGAATAAAGCATCTCAATGCGATTCTTGTCAACATGGGAAAGCACCAGTTAATGAATGCACATTCGAAATAGTTTTAATTAATTTTGAAGGAGATATAATGCTGAGCCGGTCGTTGTTGATCTTTGTAATAGTGTTTCATACTTTAGAACATTTCAAACAATGGAGAGCAACATACTAGCCCCGGGCCTCGAATTTTCTATATGAGCTCTCTTCTGTGACAAGTGCGCCTCTACATGCTCCCATGGGTTTCCTCCTTACGGGTTTGACGTGACTTTCGACCATTTTTGGAGGATATTTGGAATTGTGAATGAAAATAGAGTAAATTAATAAATAGTGGAGAAAATGTAGATGTTTCCGCAAAACTTTTCAAACAATTTTGTATTTTGGAAAGGAGGTCACTTACATATGCAGCCGGTTTTTTCTTGGATCAGATATCTCATCATTGGAGAGAAGATCGCTAATGCAAATCCTCACCCTCAGTTTTATTACTCCAGGCTACTTTCCTAATTCAGTGTAATTTTTTCAGATTTAGTGAACGCTTTCTTTGAACAACGAAGGGTCCCTCCTTCTGCGGATATTTTCGGAGCCTACCATCAATGGTGATGACGAATACAGCTTCAGGGAACAAAAACAAAGCAGACGCTGTTTGCTTCGTTTGGCAGTATTTCAGCGTACCGCCAACATAACAACGAAGAATGGCTTTAGGTAATGAAAATAAAGCAATTACTGTTCGCTGTCTGTTACGTATACGACCAAATTTACTTTGGAAGTGGTAGGCATTCTACCAGGTAATATTTCTCGTGGCATCGAAGCCAGCTGGGGTGTTTAAACATTCTCTGCCATTACCTTAATTGACAATAAATGATGGTTTGGAGATTGGAATAATTACCCGTCTTCATGCAAACATTGTAGGCCACTTGTTAATCTTATTCTCGTTGCATTTCCGGTGAGTTTTCGAGCTATTTTCATTTGAGAATTCAATTCCACTTTGCACTGTTAACAACTATGCAGTCTTAGAATTAAACAATTAGGCCTTTAAGAGTTTCGTATTTTTCGGCGGAAGCTTCCTTGTCCGCTACAAGCAAGACAGTATAGATACATGTAAGATAGACAGTATTGTGAAAACTAGTAAGACTAATATTTCCATAATATCTCATCACCCTCTTAGCACCTAGTTGCTTTATACCAGTTACCTACCCTTCTTTTCGAATCTGCCGGTTTTGCGCCGAGGTCCACCAATTCGATATCCCTAAAAGCTGTCTCGCGTCCTGGCCTACGCCATCGCTCCATCTTAGGCAGGGTCTGCCTCGTCTTCTTTTTCTACCATAGATATTGCCCTTATAGACTTTCCGGGTGGGATCATCCTCATCCATACGGATTAAGTGACTCGCCCACCATAACCTATTGAGCCGGATTTTATCCACAACCGGACGGTCATGATATCGCTCATAGATTTCATCATTGTGTAGGCTACGGAATCATCCATCCTCATGCAGGGGGCCAAAAATTCTTCAGAGGATTCTTCTCTCGAACGCGGCGAAAAGTTCGCAATTTTTTTTGCTAAGAAACCAAGTTTCCGAGGAATACATGAGGACTGGCAAGATCATTGTCTGGTACAGTAAGAACTCTGACCCTATGGTGAGACGTTTCGAGCGGAACAGTTTTTGTAAGCTGAAGTAGGCTCTGTTGGCTGAAAACAACCGTGCGCGGATTTCATTATCGTAGCTGTTATCGGTTGTGATTTTCGACCCTAAATAGGAGGAATTATCAACGGTCTCAAAGTTGTATTCTTCCCGTTTAACCAGTGCGGTTTGATGTTGTTGGTTGGTTGGTTTTCGGTGCTGACGTTGCCACCATATATTTTGTCTTGCCTTCATTGATGTGCAGCCCGAGATCTCGCCTCAATCGCCACCTGCTCGATCTGGATGAAGGCAGTTTGTACGTCTCGGGTGGTTCTTCCCATGATGTCGATATCGTGAGCATAGGCCAGTAATTGGGTGGACTTAAAGAGGATCGTACCTCTTGCATTTACCTCAGCATCACGGACCACTTTCTCGAGGGTCAGGTTAAAGAGGACGCATGATAGGGCATCCCCTTGTCGTATACGGTTGTTGATGTTGAAAAGTCTTGAGAGTGATCCTGCTGCTTTTATCTGGCCTCGCACATTGGTCAGGGTCAGCCTAGTCAGTCAGTTAATTTCGTCGGGATACCGAATTCTCCCATGGCCGTGTACAGTTTTACCCTGGCTATGTCATCATAGGCGGCTTTAAAGTCGATGAATAGATGGTGCAACTATTGTCCATATTCCAACAGTTTTTCCATCGCTTGCCGCAGAGAGAAAATCTGATCTCTTGCTGATTTCCCTGGAGTGAAGCCTCTTTGGTATGGGCCAATGATGTTCTGGGCGTATGGGGCTATCCGGCCTAGCAAGATAGAGGAGAATATCTTTCAGATGTGGTACTCAGCAACGTGATACCTCTATAATTGCTGCACTGTGTGATATCTCCCTTTTTATGTATGAGACAGATAATGGTTCGTTGCCAATCGTCAGGCATTGATTCGCTGTCCCATACCTTAAGCACAAACTGATGAACCACTTGGTGTAACTGGTCGCCTCCATATTTAGCCAATTCGGCTGTAATTCCATCGGCTTCTGGCGACGTATGATTTGTTAGCCGATGAATTGCGCGGACTGTTTCTCCTAAACTTGGTGATGGCAGTATTTGTCCGTCGTCTTCAGTTGGCGGGATCTCCAACTCGCCGGTATTCTGGTTGTTCAGTAGCTCATCATTTGAAGGTCAATAGCTTGTTAAATTTAGCCACACTTCCCTTGAAGTCACAATCGGGACTGTTCATGATAATCTTCGATCCCTGTCAAGAGCTCAATGAAGTTTTCAAGGTGAAGTATATACTCCACCTAACGATTTCGCTCAATGAAGCCTTCAAGGTGAAGTATATACTCCACCAAAAGGTTTTGCTAAAAAACGTTAAGCCAATCCAAGCAGTGCTTTGCTCCAATAGTCAGAATTTCGGGCCTCAACTGATCCATTGTGCACAGGTGAGTGAAGTTCACAGACACTTATGTGCGGGCTGCCTGCGACAGAGACGCCACACATTGCAACCAGTCCGGAAACCCCGCCACCTACCGCGGACGCCTTGCCCACAAAGACATGGATGCCAGAAGGGAAGCTGGCAGAGCAATACAAAATGCCGAAACAATTAGGGCCAAACAAATGATGATACAGATGTCACAAAACTTGGCTCAACCAGGCATATCATACACACAAGCAGCTGAGAATATTGTTACTAACTTGCAGCTTTATAAGCTCCGCAAGGCAACAAATTGGCCTTTAAAAACTTGGTCAAAACTTTTGCTTCGACCCAAACCAACGTGCAGCGGCGATTCGCCGCAATCCAACTTCTTACGAATCTATGGAGTTAAATATTATTACTTTGATCTCCGTGTCTTTGGTCACACACGCCCAACGTGCCACCGCACAATAGTTTGTAGGCACTCGGACGGACTTCTACTGTGTTTCAGAGACACGATTGAAAGGCAGGCATAATGTTAATTTCACCGGACATTATATTATCCGGAAAGAAGAGAGACAACCCACTGTCACTCAATTGTAAATTCGACAATCCAAGACTTTCTTCATGAGCTTTCAACTAAGTTAACTACCTTCTCCGCTACAAACCCATCCGGTATGCGAGCTGACCCAAAAACCTTTTTCAATTTAACACAACTCTCAACGATCACAAGAAACCTTAATGGTACAAAATCGATCGGGCCAGATGACATAGCAAATATTGTTGTCAAGAAGGTTCCTAGGACCTTCCTTCTTGCAGTCTTCAACAACTGCATCAGCAATGGATATGTTCCCAGCACCTGGAGATTAGCAAAGATAGTTGCCATTAAGAAAAAAGGCACCTCTCACGAATCACAAAACTTCAGGCCCGTCTCTCTCCTTTCTAACTTGGACAAGGTTTTCGAGAAAGCACCGACAGTGGGGCTAGTCCAACACTACACTATAGAAAATCAGTTAAGCTGATTAGCGTTCCCACTAAATTAAAATGTAGTTTCTACTAAACTTCTATCATGTCCTGTAGGCCTCCTATCTTGACAGTTAAACTAAAAAAACGTAATATTTACCATATATCTAGCAGATGTATTCTCATGAGTTATTTAGCAAAACATCCCCAGGCAACCGCTGGAATCAGTACGAGCGCACATAAATATTTCGCTTCAATTAATCAGTTGTGTAAGCATACTCAATCACAGGATGGAAATGAAACCGGGAATCGACTTTTAATATCAACGAACTCTTCCATCATGGCGCCGTCATCCTGCATAGATATTTGCAAAACAACAGCCAACATCCGGAATCTAAGTGTGGAACAAATATTCCCGAGAACTAGTCGGCAAATTTGATCATCATCATCATGTATGAATTGTTAATTAAGTTTATTACGGAAACTGGCATCATACCGTCAGAAACCAAAATTTACTTACTCTAATTATTCAGGAAAATGATGAACTGCATGAGAACAGGGAGAGGTAATGCCTATAAATGGATAAAACTTGAAAATGCGTTCCGGTTCGGAATAACGAATAAAGGCTTGAAAGAAGGCATTAAAATATCTGCACTTGTCAAAACAACGGAATAGATACCATCACCGAAGGAATCCAGTAGTTTCTCCAACGTTGATTCGAAGCGTTTGAACCTTCTTGTTAAAAAATCCGAATTTCAAACATTTTGGCTTTATCGCTAGTAATTCAGACCTTCACTTTCCAATAGGGGAACAGTAAATTCGTTGAATTAGTCAGAGAGAAGCCCACCATTCAACTCCAACTACTATCAGTAATTCCTTCGAGAGGTTGGTGGAATCCCCCAGCCCTCAAATGTGGCAAAGCAATGAACAGCATTCCGAATTTCAACCAACAATAATAAATAAGACGTGCGAGGGTTGGCACGCTCTTCGCGTCCTCCGAGTGAGCAATTAGGCTTGTTACAGTGTCGGTGATGAGACATAAAATTCCGCGAAATTGAAATTCTATTCAGCATTCTAGAATTCCGCATCGGGATTAAAGGCAAATTCTTGAATAGATGGAGGAGACCTTTTCACTGGAGCAGCGTGTGTGCTTAATGAGAGGCAGGGTTACAGAAACGTGACTTTTCCAGTGCTACTTACTCATCTTTCCTTCGAGTTCTTCTCGGAATGACGATATACATGTACAATCTAAATATTTTAAAACTCGAACTTTATGGGAAACTTTTGGAGTTTTGTTTAAACGGATAGCTCCTGGCGAAATTCGAAGTTGCCAAAACGAGAGAATTACGAGTTACCATTCCCCTGGCAACTGGATTCCGAATCGCACCTTCAAGGCTGGAAAGCTCTGCCAGAAACAACCATAAGAAGAAAGTTTATCCACACCAGAAACGTGGAAAGTTAGTTCTGAAAATAGATTGGACTTGTTGTTCGCACATTACTTTCGTCGTCTTCTCCGTCATCTTCATCAGCTGCGATAACACACTCTTCTCCAAAAATGCGAGACGTGGGAAGAATGTTAACAAGGCAAGGAAAACCTTTCGCATGCCGAAGTAATTCGTCTAGATATGTACCCTTGAACAAATCGTTCACCCGTAGATTCGAATGTTTCGCTGACTACGCTCATATAAATCCCCACCCTCACGATAGTGCAATGTTCTCATACCGTTTACCTCGGCGGCCTTTGTTTAGTTCTACATATTCGGATCCCTCTAGCACCAATGTTGTCGACCAAAGGATTACCCGCCTTCGTCATCATCGCCCTCTTCAGGGTTCACAGGCTTTGATTACGTCTGAATTAAGAACTCGCTTTGAATCAAAGAAATGCACGCAGATGCTTGAGTAGTTGTTTTGATGCAAGGATGCTGTAGTGTGGCGGGACAGCTCGAGATCTGAAATATCCACCGCTAAGATTACCTGTGCCGAGCATTTTCTCTCCTACGCAAATTTGAAAGGATGAACACGTATGCAGACAAGTGCTCTCTGCTAACTTTCAAGTTTGAAGGAATTAAAACAAATCTCTCATGTGATGAAATTAACGCAGACAAATTCTTTTATGTTTACTCCTTCGGTGGAAATGAAAAGGATGTAAACGAAGAGATAAGCCCTTGAACGTAAGCCGGAGAAGTACTCACAAGTGAGGCGGAGGAGGCGCATGTATGATGTTTTCTGTCGGCAAATATGACGAGGGGATGCAGGGATTTAAATTTGGATATATCACGCAATCAATCATGGAGACAGCTTGGCGGGAGGATCAAAAGCTATTGACGTTATCTTATTCATCAACGTGTGTTGGCTTTCAGAGAACTAGTTGAATATTGTCCTCCGGCCATGAATGCGCTGTTCTGTGTGTTGAAAAGCCAATTGTGTGTAATCTGTATATGCATATGGTTCCAGAAATATATATTTCGGGTATTATCATATAAATTGGAAGAAAGGGTGGGTACACAAAGGAGTTCACTTGGCACAGCGATTTCTTTATGGAAGACGACGACGATAATGGATGGCAAAAGCACGATCAATGCAGAACTTCCTACGCCGAATTTTAAACAAATGAATAATAATTTAATTTGACTAAGAAAGAAAAATATCAATTGCATGATTTTGCCTGACTATCATCATAGTGGAACCTTCAAAGTACATTCATTTCAACAAAACCTGAAAGTTAGCACCGCAGATGTCTCAAAAGTGGCGAGTCTAAAGCATATACAAATGAATATTTTTGTCATTTTAACTCAAGTAACCATCAAACGATTCAAATATTTCTTTTGCTTGAGTTTAATAAAAGGTGTATTCATACGAGCATTTGAGGTAACCCTTATTGGTGATCAAAACCAGTATAACAGCTCGGAAGCAACAACGATCTCTGGATCTATACAGTTAAAGAAAAATTGTGAAAACCTTTTGGTCAGGTAACGCAAATCAACATGCAAAACTTCATCGAAAGCCTACGGTGCAGCTGGAAGAAAAGGAGAGTACAGCAACTTTCGTAATACGAGTAGCTGGAAACCCCGTCAGACGTAAGGTTGCTTCGATCTTCCTGGCAGAAGGAACATTTGAGCACTAAAGAAGAGAGCTGTGCGCTAAATTATCCCTGCCAGAACCTTTTCCTCTACCTCTACCACAAAAAGCGGTATAATACCTGTATATGAGAACGTATTCATGAGGACTAGACATCATAAATATGTAAAGGTTTTCGGCCGACTGAAGGGGAAGGTACTTTCAAAGACGGTGAAGTTTCTCTAGAATGAGGGCGTGGGCATTGCTGGACCACTAGTTGTAGCGACACCCAAAGAAATTGAATACAAAGAAGCGTAACCTTTAATAGAAAGTGTGATCAGTCGCGAAACGCGCAAATCAACATACCAATGGCAGTTACTGCTTTGAAGAAGTTCGCGACAGGGTCTACTTCTGCGGTATCCGTAGAGTGAAGTGTTGGGTAGGAGCGGTGTGTTAGAAAATGATAAAATCTATGAGAGAGATCTCAGTGAAAAAGGAAAAAACGGGGCGGATATGCGTGTGCCAGCTTCAATTATCTTTAATTATAGTAAAATACTACAGGAACAGTCACCGACCATGGGAGAGAGCCATTACTAGCGAAAGTTTTTGTTATAGGCTCCTGCATTTGGAATGCACTGATTTGGCTTCAGCATACAACCCGAGCGATAAGCTCGAACGATTAGGTTCACAATTGCGAACGCCGAGCTAAGTAAAACAGATCACTGCGGACGTTAGATATCCGCCCTATAGCGAAGGCGGCAACAGAGGCCAGGTAATAATTTGAACTTAGAGTGCCTGAGGATGATCAGGGACTGTCACCGGATGGTACTTCACTTTTCTTTGCAACGATTGAAATACAAGCGCACAAAGAAACTGGGGGCCATCATACTTTTTAAGAGTGAACCACAACAATGGGCTTTGCGGGGGAAACCAGATTAGAAGGGCTGTACAAGTACCTTTTCCTTTTGGAGAAGTCATTTATAATTGTTAATTGCAAACAAAATACTGTCGCTAAGTATTTATAAATAGGCTATTTACATAAGGTTACAGGATAAAGAGCGGCAATATGGGTTTCGGCGAGCCCGTTCTACGGTCGATGCAGTAGCAAAGGTCGTGGAATTGGCTCGAAATGCGATGGCCATGGGCAAATGTTGTGCTCTGGTGACGCTGGACGTCAAAAATGCTTTTAACTCAGCCAACTGGGGCTGGATTAAGGGCGTTTTGGCCAAACTGGGTGTTCCTAGCTACTTGGCTCGGCTCATCGAGAGTTACTTTTCGGATAGACTTCTTTGGTACGAGACGGACGACGGGCCGAAGGAGTACATTGTGACAGCAGGTGTGCCTCAAGGTTCTGTATTGGGACCGCTGCTGTGGAACATAATGTACGACGGAGTGCTTGGCCTTCGCGTGCCGGAGGAGACAACGCTGATTGGTTTTGCGGACGACTTGGCGGTAATTGCAATTGCAAAGCATCCCGAGGACGTGGAGCTTTATGCAAATGAAGCCATTCATACCATCAAGTCATGGTTACGAATGGCCAAGCTGGACCTGGCGGACGAAAAGACGGAGGCGGTCCTCATTACCAACCGTAGGAAGAACAACACGGTTACCATCCGGGTTGGTAATCGTGAGGTCGTCTCAAAATCGGTTGTCAAATACCTGGGGGTGATGATCGATGCCAAGCTGAGTTTCAAGGGACACTTGGATTATGCGCGAGAAAAGGCAGCAAATGCCAGCTCATCCCTTGCAAGGATGATGCCTAACGTGGGAGGACCGAAGTATAGTCGCAGGCTACTCATCGCGGGAGTGGTGAGGTCGATCCTGCTATACGCGGCCCCTGTCTGGGCGGGAGCGTTGAACCACGCGGTCAACCGGAGGAAGATATGTTCGGCATACCGGCCAATTGCGCTAAGGGTGTGCAGCGCATTTAGGACGGCGTCGACGGAGGCAGTGTGTGTTATCGCAGGAATGATCCCTATAGATCTTCTAGCGAGCGAGGCACACTGGCTCTACGAAAAACGGAAGGCAAATCCAGCCGAGGTGAATGCGGATTTCCGAAAAGCCATCAGGAGAGAGTTGTGTGGCAAGTGGCAACAACGATGGGATAACTCCGACAAGGGCAGGTGGGCCCATACATTGATCCCGTGCATCGAGAAATGGGTCAACCGAAAGCACGGAGAATTGAATTACCACCTGACACAGTTCCTTACGGGACACGGTGGCTATAGGAAGTACTTGCATCGCTTCGAGTTGGACGAGTCTCCCAACTGTCCTGAATGCGGTGCTACACTCGAGGACCCGGAGCACGTTATGTTCTATTGTCCCAGATTTCTACAGCAGAAAAGGAGGTTGAACAGCATCTTAGGGACGGACATCGAGCCCTCCAACCTGATGGAAGAGATGTTGAAGTCGGAGGAAAACTGGATGGCGGTAAATGAGGCAGTAGCCGTGGTGCAGACAAAACTCCTGGAGTTGGATCGAGCTCGGAAGGCGGCGCGACGGAGACGTGACATGGACGAGCTGGTATAGCGAACCAGAGCCTCCCCCGCGAAGTAATACTTCACGGTGGTCCCGCGGGGAGGGGCGGAAGAGTGGGGGTGGTTTTAGTGGGTGTGAATCCCACACACTGCTGCAACCTGGCGCAGCAGCGTCTTTCTAAGATTTCCACCTCCATCCATAAAAAAAAAAAAAAAAAAAAAAAAAACAGGATAAAGTGACTACCTCCTGGGGACCCTGAGCCTGTACCCGATAATCGCTCGGTTCTACGCACATAAAATCTAAACGACTACGAATTGTGCTTTGAAATTTCTGCAAGGCATTCTGGAACGGCTGCTGAAAATCTCCTGGTATGGTTTCTCCCTTAGCTCAAAATAATTATAGCAAATTGAAACATCCTCAGTGGGCTCCACCATAATGGATGTGGGCGCGGAATAAAGAGCAGATCTTGGCAGAACTCCTATATGGGGGTTAGCAATGGTGCAGAAACTACAGGCTAAATAAATACTACTTGCTAGAACCATGTTCAAAACGTTCAGCGGATGAAATTAAAAGAAATAAAACTGGAAACATGAGTGGAATTGACTGGATGTCCACTTGTGGGGTCAGATCTCTACCTTTCTAGCCAGACAACTCAAACAAAAGAAGAGGCTTAAATAAAAACCCAAGAATGTTCTGCGTAAACCCTGAATTCTTGTGACTGACGACACGGGCATTGCTTCACCGCTAGGGGGGGCGCGGGCATTGCTGAAAACTAGAAGTCAAGGGACCCTCAGCGTGACTATAAAACACTATGATAGTAACAATTTCCAAACGGTAATACATGCTGCGAAGAACTGAAAGGGAAAAGGGAGACTCCATGGCTCATGCTCCTTAAAAAAGATAAGTCGGCCAACGTGAACTTTCTCAGAAAACCTAGTGGTACTTTTACCAACTCCAGAATTGAGTCAATGTAGACTGCGTTGGAAGAAGATCATTGGGGGAAAAAAGTGGTAGAATTCAACAAGCGATAGAAGCGGATAGAACGCATAGAAAGACTTCTTTCTTTAAGGACCTCGAAAGACATCTTCATACCAGAGCTAGGGAAGGATGATTATTTAAACCCAAAGAACAAAGTACTCAGCAGTATGTGTCACGAAAGTGTTAAAACCGTATCAAGTAAATGAAAGTCAACATGTTTATCAGCCTCAATCCTGTCAGCCTAGGAGAACAAAATCTTCCAATTTTTGGATCTGATTGGTAAGAGACATAAGGTTAATTACAATCAGAAAAAACTAAGAGAGGTTATAAGAATACGTAGCGGGATATATTGAAATCTATAAATATTCCATACCGTCGCAGATAAAACCTAGAAGAATACACGCGGTGCATTGATGAATGCCACTATCAAAGAGAGAATATTCTAACTAGTTATAACTCACTAGCTGAACATATGTTCAGAATAGGATTATTACAATATGACACAATTTTATGTGACTGTTCCTTCTATGGACACATCAGACGTAAGATATTTGATTCTAATGTGCATATTCCATTTACGGCGGGTTCAATTATATCCACTAATGGAAATCAAGCGTATCGTAATCGTCAAGAAAAGTGGATCATTATAGTCTGAGAGGTTGAGTCTCTTCCCCGACAATTCATTGGTAACTTTGACTTGAAGTCGGCTGGGATTGGGGCGACTGGTTAGAATGAAGACACTCGCAGGTGCAAAATCGATGATTCCAAGAGTAGTTCTTCTATCTTTTTAATGTCGAGGTCACAGTCATGATAACAGTCTAACGATTTTTGACTTCGGACAATGAAACAGTAGCTCAACTTGTGCTTTGCAGCATACCTTATTGAACTATTTAGCGGCAGACGCATCACAATTTGCAGCCACAGCCTAGCGCCTAGAAAAAAGGGGATTCATTTCCTCTCATGCCGGGACTGGCACCAATAATTTGAGTGTCAGTAGTATCGACTAATACTTCCATCGAAATTTGGAGAGACGCGTTCCATAAGGACAAGCGGCAAATCCTGCGATACACAAAAAAAATAAGCCGCTAGTCATGGGTATCGCGTACAACGAACCACTTAGTTCTAAGTGATAAGACACTGACCCTCCATCCATCGCATAAACACTATATTCCGTCTTTCTCGAATGTTTAGTGTTACAAAATTTAGTCCCAGCTATTCGAACTTTTCTTCATCATTTAGATATGAACCAGCAACATTATTTTGGAATACGGACCTCACCGAAACAAGCATTATCACTGCCGGCCAGTGGCAGCAACCTGTCCACCGTTGACCGATTCAAGTTCGACCTAAAAGCCGTGGTAATTAAGAACTGGCACCTTTTGCGATCTAATGATCAATGAACGTGGCACGTCCAAAGTCTACCACTATGTCGTTCATTCTGTCAGTTTTTATGGTTCCTAGTATTAACCGACTGCTAAAAACAATGAACTCTGCCTCGCGATAATGAGGACGGGGATGACGCGTTCAATAAGAGCGCAGTTGCAGTTATTATATTGCCGACGATTAATGCATTAGTATAGGGATTAAGGTCACAGGAAGGAATATTTCTAAATTCTGAAAGAGTTCAGCGTTTCTTTTAAGTCTACTAAACTCCACTATTCAGCAACTGAACTGTGTATTTAAGCCTCTTTAACGCTCCTAAATAACAGTTGTCTTCATACCTCAAATACTAAGTGCTTACGATTTCCTTAATTAATTTTCACTGGTTTTAACTAAAATTTTGAACTTCGGGAACGTTATTATTCATTCAAATGAAAATTGTTGTAAAAAAATCTGGCAGCAAAGTTCCCTACACTAAATTCAAAGTGCGTCGTCAAGCAGTCCGCTTGAAGTAAGGAGCTCCTCCGGCGGTTTAACGTGGTGTTGACTCCACAAACAACAAAAAGAATTCTGACCGAATCCAGTAAAAATTAAAAATACTTGTTCAAAGTTGATTTTATAGTCAGTGGAAATTTCCAGATGTTTTCAACTTTCATTGTAATTCAAGCAAATAGGGAGACTGACTGTGGACTGTGAACGTTTCATTTTCCAAGAATCTCACATTTCCTGGTTATTTAAAGTCCAAAACAAAACTTTGTGATGGTCTTCACTGTAGCGCTCACTCTGCTGATATGTATTCAATCATGGGAGGCATGAATACCTGCAAGAATTTGTTAAAAAAACATATTTAGAGTTCGTTTCTCTTTTGCGGAGGTTTTATTGTTTTACCAACAATTCGCTGTTCTTCCTTGATCATGTGGTGGCTATGTGAAGAAACACCAGGAATATCCCGGCGTTCGTCAGCACCCAGTGCTTTTCCTCGGTATTGAAAAATTCAATAGAAGCACTCAAAAAATGTCTACAACAATTCCTCGCCAAGCAGGTGATGGAAAGGAAGTATCGAAGTAGCGCCGCCACGAGGACTATTCTCGTGTGCTCAGACGTAGCAACTGAAAGTGAATTATTGCTAGAAGAATGCAGGCGCAAGCGGGAGCCGAGCGACTACCACTGCCCGAACCATATTTATGCACATTAATATGCATAAACGGGTGGCGAATGTGCATCCGACATTGTGGCGGAGGAGGCGAAGTAGACAAATGATGAAAAGGTGCATCGTCGAAGGCAAAACACAGAAAAAACCTGAAGTGCAAAATAAAGAGGCTACAGGAACTGCAAGGAACGATCTGAGTGAGCCGAAGAAGTGCAACGAGTGCATTCAGCCTCCCATGGAGTGGAAATGTTGGAACAAGAAGGAGGACAAGTGCTTACAGAGAAACGTCGAGAATTCACAGTGCAGATTCTGCAAATAGAATAGAATCAACTCAAAGGATATGCACAACTCATTTGTTCATTCGCATGCAATTTTTTGTATCCCGTTCCGGACGTTCTCGACAGGAGTTGCAAACAATGAAACATGGTAGAAGGCAAACGAACTTCAGCCAGGAGGCATATGCACGAGTGTGCAATAGCTTTCGCCTACGAGGCGAACGTTGCGCAATATGTGGATCAATTTTCGAGTGGTATGCGCACCCGCTTCATTATGGCGTTGCCCTCACGTATGCACATGTTGGCTCGCCATAACCATACTACCTAGACCCGGTGGCAAGCAACGTTCCAGCAATTAGTTGTGCGACATTACTAATTGAATTCGCCTGGAAAAATTATCAGCTAACCCAGACAGCTCGCTCCAAGCCCCCGGGCTTCCACATGCATGCTATCAGCTCCCTACCACATTTTTTTCTAATGGTTGCCCTCCTTCGTTCCGGACTCCTCTGCGGACATCACAGCTGATAATGATTGCTGTCATCATAAAATCTCATAAAGAATTAGTAGGAATGCAAACAGGACATTAATTAGTCGCTATCAAATATTGACACAGCATTTTCATCATTTATTCTGTTTTTCTTGCTGATTTTTTCGCTATAGATTCCCAGGCAATGTTGTCGACTGCGACAATATCGGCGTGGGGCTCCGAGTGGCTGGCTTCTAGTCGTCCAGGATTGCGTTGCGAAGCTAGTTAAACATAGTGTAGTCTTACCAGCGAATATAATCCAATTCTTTCAGTCAGCGAGTTCTTTTTCACTTTAATCCAATCATCATCGCTGTCGTTATGTTGATAGAGTCAGGTCATGTTGTAGTTGGATAGTTGGACCATTTCGGATGAGGAGTTATTTGTAGACGGAATGATGAAAAAGCTAAATTCGTTTTGACTTCTGCTAAATTTGTGCCCGGACGTATTCGTTTCAATAGGAAAAGATACAGCGCTTTATAGCGAACATAGCTCGCTGCTTTCGAGTTTGCTGGAATTGGTATTCTGGGAGTTTCAATATTTGAGGAATGTTTGCGAGTCATTTGAATTTAATATTTTATGGCGCAAAGTCGCGTGATGTTATCAGAGTTGACCGAGGAGATACGAAGTGCCCAGAAACTAGACTGCTGTTTGGGAGTATATACAGAGAACATGCTGCGAGAAAATGAATTATCCCCGCTGATTCAATTTAGGGGATCTCTTTGAGGAGCTTAGGAATGAAATGAATAGGATATTCATTTGCCAGTTTGTAGTTGTGACAGCCTCCGTTATCCTAAATTAGATAAACTACTCACTGTTAAATCTTTAATGAATAAGTCTGGCACAAAGGGGGGGAATAACTAAAAGTTATTAGGCCCTATAAAATTTTTGTCAAAAAATGTTTCGATTTTCCAAGGAATACGCAAAATTGTCGAAAACTCAGAAAAAATTGGAAGAGGAAATAAAAAAGTGAGGATTTGTGGAAGTTGGTTTAAGTGGAGGGAATTTTGCTCCATGATCTCAATTTGCCAACACCCGGTTAAGGGGTTGAAATGTGATTGACACCTAGGATTCGGAGTGGGTTAGTGTATGGGGAGGATAGCAGCTGCCGAAATTTAACTAAAGATTCCCACGCATCTAAAAAGCCCAGAACTCGTTTCCAATAGTGTGAGCGGAAATTTATTTTTAAACGGAGGCATCCCGTGTGAAAGCCTCTTTTAAGGTTTTGTGCAAATACAAAACGCTTACGCATATAGTGAGTTACATCCTTTTACGTCGAATTAAAGGGGGGAGGGGGTCCCCATACATGGCAAAGGGGGGTGTACATTTTTTCTCATCAAATAAAGTCATGTGGGGTATCAAATTAAAGGTCTCGGTTAGTATTTTTCGAAGCTGGTCTTAATTTTGACATTTGTTGGAAAGGTGGGGAGCGCGGGGGGTTGAAAGTGATAATTTTTTTAACGAACCCATTCTCAGAAACTAACAAACCAAAAATCTGAAAAAATTCAGGGGGCTGCCACTATATGGTGCCTAGACTTCGAAATAATCCCCATACCGATACCTCTTCAAACAAAGTTAATAATAGTACATTACTATAATTTTTAGTAATTGACAGGAAACCCCCTCTTAAGTTCACCCTAGAATCACAGCAATGTATGCTATAGCATAGAGCATAATCCTGTCAAATTTGGTGAAAATCTCACCATTACTAATAAAGTTATACTAGGTCAAAACTCTCGCTTCTCTGCAAATTCAAGACCATGAATGTCAATATCACTTGAAAGTGGACAAATGCACACTCAAATCTGGTTATAAAAGAAATATACAAAACCTTTCATGCCTGAAGCGACTTGTTTTTTGCTTTTTTTGGGAAGTACAAATACGAATTTCAAGATATATTTATTAATATTATATATATAATAATATAATAATATATATAGCATAGTTCATTATTGAAGTACAGAGCAATATTTCCAAAAAAAGTGTTTTTCTGCTGCCACGCTAGAGGACGCTGTGCTCATCTTAAAGAAAAAAATTAATAGCATTTTAACTTGCAGACTTAGCCACGGTTCCCAAACTGGGATTATTAAAATATATTGAAAGGTAAAGTTTTGGTGCCTTGTTAAAATTTTCTTTTGTAAATTTTGGTGCTTTTTCATGGCTTCTTTAATGAATAAAAAAATCGGCCCGATGAATCGCAATTATCCTAGCTTGCGAACCGTAGAAATGTGTTCTGAATAAGTCGTGAAAATTTCAGAGAATTGCGTTGGATAGATTTTTCTGGGCTATAGTGGCAGCAGATTTTCAACATGCAGTATCGAGAAAAACGCATTTAAAAATTAGAGTGTGATTATTAACCATAGAATTTTAACTGACCATTACTTTACCTGACTTACTTTAGCTGACTATACCTGGTCAATAAACCGTCGGTTTCTTAAAAAACACAAGTAAAGCCTTGGCTTCAATTTTCGCTCTTTTAGCGAAGTCATTTGAACGTCGTTTGGACCAGTAAAATTGCACTTCATTACGGTGGTCGACATAAACCTGACATACGACACTGTTTAACACTCTAACTTGCGAACGACTCCGAATCACCTTTCCCAAATATTCTAATCTATCTAAATATAATTGATGCCAACAAAATCAATTCCTCAGTTCCGACATGAATTGACATGACCCCCTTTAATCAAGGGCGCAGGCTGGTGTGGGGGTGTTGCCGTTAACATCAGCGAGATCAGTTTCCAGGATAATCAAAGCGTGCTCAAGCGACGGGCCTAATCGGTTAGTTAACTAAAACTCTAGGATAGTAGCATCACTATCGTTGGTCGATTATTGTTTTGACAGTTCCCTCGGGACTTAAAAGAGAGGTGGGCCAGTTTCTATTGGGAATGAATATATTTTCATTCTAAAAGGGCCGTGAAATACTCACAATTCCAGCTCGTAAGGATGGGAGTTGCAGCAGACAGTGGCCTAAAAAAATAGAGATGGGCTTATGGGTGCAGAGTATTTTTCAGAATAATGAATAATGGCTAGGATTTTGCTCTTGCTGTGCTTCATAGGCATTTCGATCATTTTGGGATTGACGAAATGTCTGTGTTTGAATTAAGTCCAATATTGGCAGACTTTTTTAAGGTGGTTTGATTACAGGGTGGAAGTCCTTTCAGGAATTGATATTTCGGGAACAAATACTGGGGAAAACATCTATTTCTAAATAATCTCTGGCGTATTCACGAACGGTGTGATCGGTGATGATTCCTCGTTTTGAATCTGCGCCAACCTGAACTGAGGATTAATTCAGGAAGTGTCAATTAACATTTCTGAAATCAAGTTTCGATAATGGTGATGGGCCAACGGTTCGATCTAGGAATTGGATACGAACGATTATGGCATCAAGATCGCTGATGCCAAGTGCAGTTTCTAGGAGCGGGAAGTTGTTTGGGTTAGGAATTGAGACTGTACTAGCCTATGAGAAAGTTTGCAGGTGATTGACGAGAGATTATCAGAAACAAGTATTGCGGTTCCTCTGGTAGGACATGAAAGAGTTTGTTTCGAATATTTTCTGCCAATTTGGAAAATCTTCAAGGTAAAGAATGTGAGTTTATGACGAAAATGCAGCTAAACAGTATATGCGGTTTGTGTTCATAGAGAAGCAGCTCTAACTTTTACCTATGGGTCTGTCCGGCTATGGATTTACTATTCAGATAATCGATTTCCAAATCCATGTTTAGATGTTAGTGAGGTGATTATTGTGCTAAACATTTGTATGAATTGCCGGGATTGTTCGGTGAACTTCCTCAAGTGTAGTTTGGCTGGGGTTTAGATGCTCCACCGACAAGAGGCGTATTTTGACTTTCGTTCGTAGTTTTAGAGCACTCAACTGGCCCATGTAAACTATCGTATTTGATGCGGCTATATTGTTCGGATAGTTGAGTGGTTAGAGCACAAGGCTGTCGTACGGAAGGTCGCGGTTCAAAGCTCACTGGTGGCAGTGGAATTTGTATCGTGATTTAACCACGGATACCAGTCGACTCAGCTGTGAATGAGTACCTGAGTCAATCAGCATAAGACTTACCACATTGCCCCCGACAGAGTACTGTAAGCCTGTAGTGTACCCTTACGGTCTTGAATAAAGTGCTCTAACACACTTCAAGACCCGGATCCAATATGGATCGTTGCGCCAACGATTATTATTATTATTATATTGAAGATGACGATTCGGTGCAGCATGATCGACCCGTTCATAGTTGAACTGCAATATATGTTTAATGAAAATCTACTCAACGTGGATGAAAGTGCAGCTTGTCATTTCTATTTGAATAGGATGTTTGCTCCCGAAGAAGTGATCAATAATAATCAATTATAGGCTCAGCTTACGGTTTTTTACTTCACCTTTATCGTGACGAACAATTTTACGGTTAGCAAGTTGACGATTATTTGCCATATAAAGTCACCACGAAATCCTGTGTGGGGTGCATGTGGTCAACGGCAGGAATTATTAAAGTTATAGTTTTCTCCAAGGGAACTTGACTTTGTTATCCATGAGAAAGTTTTTAGCCACTGCGAACGTCCACCAAAATGTGAAGTAGGATTCGGTGATCAGAATTCCCTGAATTTCTGTCCAGAGAATTTGTGGCATCGTTCAGATCTATTCAAAATTATTCCGTGAGGGATGACTGTTTGCCGACCGTTAAAAACAATGAACGGCGCTTCACGGTAATCGAGATGGAGGTATTGCATTGAATCAGTGATGAAACACACTATGATCACATTCGAAGTGAAGATATCCGCGATCCATAGGGCGTTGCGCTGATCCTAAAAAAATTGGGAGAGAGGTATCCTCAATAATATGGTCATGTAATTCGCGCTGACGGAAATTCATTTTTCAAGATTAGACTGAACATTGATGTCAATGGAAAACGACAAAAAGGCCGGCCGAAACAATGGTATTGAAGCGGAGAATCGATTTGGTGATGCCTCCTCGAAAGGTTTTCCCACCAGCTGCTTCATTCACTTCTCCATTTATTTCTTTGTCCGCTGCAAGCCATTTTTCATCCATTTACAGTATGAGGGAAATTAACAGACGCTAATCTGAGGGCTCCAAATTAGAGAAATAGGTAAATGTCCTGTTCAAACGATTTCAAGAGTTACATCCATGGTGTAATTGTCGTACAGCAGACAGACTCCGTTGTCAGCACACCCCTTCTATGCTAAATCGCCTTTTTGTAGGGTCTCACAGTATTTGCCGTGTTGATGACTTTCTCCTTCGCCGAATATTGGATCAAATTTTTTTTGGCAGAGGATAAAAAAGTGTCACTCCACTATTGAGATTGTCTTGTAGTTTTAGGCGTCTAGTGGACAACCAAACTCAATTGGAATTTTCCCCTTCAGAATGAAGTAGCGGATGATGGCACGAACTTCGCACTTGGTGGGAAATTGGATCGACATTTTTTGCAAGGGATAATCCTGGCACAAGAGTTTTCATCATACTAAGCTCGAAATAGTCTCATTTTAAGGGAAGCTCCAGGAAAGATCGAAATTACACTCTTTATGGCAATGAGAGGCACAGTACACTTTCTTTCGGGACGTACTTCGCAGCCAGAGAGAATGTGTCCAAGAGTCATATAGTTCCCAAATGTTTCCAGAAGCCACGTTAAGGAAGGAACCCGAACAAGTATTTTAATCCTTTCATAGTACTTCCTCTATCTCTGCTGATAAGGTTGCGGATTGTGGAATAATTGTCCATGAATTGGATTGAACAAGCCATTTCCCCTTTTTCGAAAAAACATTGAAGCAAGTTTTTTCTAAGCACTAGAGACCACATCAGTTTCTATTGCATTCTCACTAAATGAAAACTAAAATTCCGTTGCTAAACGTTGTTTGTGAAAAATAGCCATTTTGAAGTTTTAAGCATGCACTAACATGCACATGGCACATGGCAGAAACCGGGTGGAATCAGGAAATACAATTATAAGGTGCGCCGTTTAACAATTTTGGTTACCCGACTATATACTCGTGCGTATCTCTTAATACTTACACACATGTTTGCCGTTTCAACAGATGCGATGAAGATACTGCAAGAGGAAGCTCCTCATAAAGGTAACGCTCTATCCGAACATGGGGAGCAAATCACTGCTACCAAGTTATTGGTGATCTTGGTAGAGGGTGCAGAAATGATAAGAATCGCAACGAACAAGAGTTGCAGCTTCCTGCATAGATCATTAGAGAAAATTAGGTGCGTGTGTTATGAGCGCGTTCTGAACATTTTCGCATCAGGATCCAAGAATCCATTATTCTCCTGTCATTACATAATCTGTATCCATGGTTCATACAATGCCAAATGATTTGCAGCCAGATATATACAGGGGGCGCCATTTAAATTGAAGGGATGTTTTTTTAAAAAAAATATAAATGAAAGACCAAATATTTTCAATTTTTTTACGTAGTCATTTATTTTTGCTTCAGGGAGATTTGTTTTAACTACTTTTTGAAGATGATATCGCGTAAATGTTGGCCTTTGGACTTGATGGACAAATTGGTCCTTTTTTCGGCGTTTTGCATCACTTTGGCCAACATTTCAGGCGTAATGGCGGCGATTTCGTTTCGAATGTTGTCCTTAAGTTGAGCCAGAGTCTCAGGCTTTCCAGCGTATACTTTGGATTTTAAATAGCCCCACAAATAAAAGTCCGGTGGCGTTAAATCTGGAGAGCGCGGTGGCCAGTCAAAATCACCATTTTTCGATATTATGCGACCAGGAAACAATGGGCGCAATAAATCCATTGTAGCACGAGATGTATGGCATGTGGCGCCATCTTGTTGGAACCAGAAGTCCTCCAGATCATTTTCACGAACAATCGGCATCATAAAATCGGTTAACATAGCTCGATAACGGTCGCCATTGACGGTTTCGGTAGCACCAGCACCATTTTCAAAAAAGTACGGCCTAATGATCATTGTTGCACAAATGCCGCACCAAACTGTGACTTTTTGTTCGTAAAGAGGCTTTTCATGAATTATTTGTGGATTTTCAGTGGCATAGAATCGACAATTCTGTTTATTTACACCTCCAGATAATGAGAAATGTGCCTCATCCGACATAATGATTTTTTGCCACTTTGATTTCGAGCCATTTCCACAGCCCATTTGCCATAATTGACACGACACACATAGTCGGCTGGGTTTAATTTGTGTGCCATTTGAATTTTGTACGGAAATAACTTCAAATCTATACGAATAATGCGTCTCAAAGTGGTTTCCGGGATGTTCAATTCATTAGAACGGCGTTTGGTCGAAGTTGTTGGAGTGGCATCAACACTGGCTTGAACGAGCGCGATGTTTTCATCGGAGCATGATGTGCGCATTCTGGACGCGTGGCTGGCATCATTAAGATTGCCGTGATCAATAAACTTCGCGTAAAAACGTCGTATGGTAACGTCAGTCGGTGCAGTTTTCACTTTCTTTATTTTTCGATATTCACGTTGTGTTTGCACAATTGAGAAGTTATTTTGAATGTATAGCTGCACAATTTCAGCACGTTCTTTTGGAGTGTATCTGTCCATGGCGAAAAATCTCCTAAGACTGACGTTTGTAACGCGGTATTTGAATAGTCGATTTGACAGTTTTGTCAAAAGTTATAGTGTTGCCAGATGCCTTCAATTTAAATGGCGCCCCCCATAGTATCACTTGCTTATCCTTGTGTTGAACGTTTCGATTTATTTTATTCTATTTAAATTTAGCAGGAGCAGGAGACAATCGCAGCTTAGATCCGTGACTGAATGGAAATCACCGTGAGATCGACTATTTCTTTACTCAGCCGGAGGGCATGCAAGTTTTCAGTCGTACTTGTGCAAGCTGCATTGGGGTTGTGTATGGCGAGATCACATTTTTTTCTTATGGAATGTGAGATAGGATTCGCCAAGAACTTTATGCAGAAAGAGATAGCTCTCTCCAGACAACACTATCAGAGATTACGTTCGGTCTTTTCTTGATGGGAAGAAAATAGAGTTCCTTGAACTAAAAATTCGTTTGGGCCTCCCCCTTCCGTTGGTGAAAGATATTCCGTAACTTGAAAGTTCTCTAAAGCAGGAAAGCCTTAAGCAAAGTAATATGCCAAACAATTCCAGGCTAATTGTTTGATTATGTGGGGTGTTTAGTTGGTAGTTTAGTTCGGCGCAGTATTTCCAGAGTCCAACATCCTTTATGTAAACGCATTCACATAACCTATCCACATACAAAGAACATTTTAAAGTCCATATAATATCGTGGAAAGGGACATAATCAATATAAAATATTTAGTCCATTTTCGAATGGTAATGTGTTTACACGGAGACTTGCTAAGAGGTGAGTTTTTGAATGCTTTCGATGTTCTTTCATAGCATATTAAATTTGAACAGCTGCAGTGATATAACTCGTATATTTTCCATTTAACAATCTGACATTGTCAACAATTGGCAAAAAATAGCAAGCAAAATAAAATTTCGACTATATGATAGCGAGAGATTATAATAATCAGATTGGGTATTCTCCAGGATAGTCGTATGTAAGGAAAAGGTTTCAATCTATTAGCTGCAGGCCGTTCGGGGACAACTCCAACGCTTTACTGTGGATTCAATGTAGATGTATTATAAAAAGTATGGAATGAAAGAAGATAAATACCTAAAGTTCATCAAAACAGTTACCACTATCATCATCAAAAGATCAAGTCATACATCCCTCTTTTCGTCGCTGCGGAGGCAATTTCTTCACTTCTCTATGTTACACGCTAGACTTTTGCAATATCCTTTTGTTAGTTAATGTATGAAATGCCATCAATAAAATCTTTTTCTCATTGTCCTATAATACGAGAAATTTGTATGGTCTCCCCCCCATGGAACAATATTTTCGCAAGCATCTCATATGTATCCATAAAAGGATTTTCTTTACTTTGGGCGTCATTTCTTCATCATGAAAAAATAGAGCTACCACCTAGTTTTCCGGTTTAAACGAGGAAAGATACGTGGCCAGAACAATGAAGTCCTTCCTCCTTTTCGCGTCGTTTCCAGTTTCTTGAGAATATGATATTTTCCTTACACTCCTAACGGTTGATGCACGAACGATGGAAAACAAAAGAGAAATGTAAATCAAACTTTCCCACTTGTGCCGAACAAACAAAAACCGCCTTTATCCTTTCCCTTGAACCAAAGCATCGGTAGAATCGTTACCTTCTTGGATAATACTGAAGCCACTAGCACATACTATCATTTCTGTAGTATTTGCCACAACTTAGATACTATGGAGCAAACTATAAGAAGAAGTTTGAAGGGGAGCATGATGAAAAGGGACGAGGGTGGGGCCCAAACCATTCGAACATATGAGAATTTAGCTCATAAGTAGATAAACAGACATAAAACAAAAGCATGAAAGGCGAATCATTCGCCAGGAAAAGAATGCAAGCGGAGGCAGTGGAGCGGACGAGAAAAGGATTTAAATATTCAGGCTTGCTATTGTTCAGCAGAATGGATATAACAAATAGTATATTCAAAACTCTCTCTCTCTAATATTCGCAATCTGCTTTCAGTATGTTCTCGGAAAAATGAAAAATTCTGATCCTTTCGTATCCGTTTGGAACCAGAGCAGAGGAGGAATATTCAACAAGATGAAAGAACGCAAATAAGGCACTAGATCCGAGTTTCTATTAGCCCTGAACGGTTTAGCTCTCCATAGCAAATTGAGCTTCTCTAACCATGTTTGGTTCTCTATGTCTCCTTGGATGTTCATTCGAATGCTTACCGCACAGTAGCCACCCGAGAGGATTGAAGCTGGTATAAAAATGGATTCAAAGTAGCGAAGGTAAAGCCAATCTTCCGCAATAATGATTTACATTATGCATGCATGCAGAAAGTATGAGCTGCATGTTAGCACTGGAGATAAAAAGATGTTGCATAAGACAACACTTCTATTATTCCCTTAACAAATGATTCCAGGTACATGGAGAGGGTAAGAGATGAGCTTTGAATGCAACCAACAATCATGAATTCAAACGATGGGAGGAGGCTACGATGCTTTTGCACTTTATGCAAATTTTAATTAGCTTTCTCGAGTTTGAGCAATAATAGAGCCTAATACGGATCTCCCAACTGCAACAAAGTATGGTAATAGTTTGGTGAATTGAGACTTGCTTAACAAAATGATCCCCTCTCCTTATTATGTTTCCCGAAAGAGGATAAAAGCAATTCAAGATACAATTGCCAGTAGAACTCAAACAAAATATGCTTCTTAGGAGGAAAAGATAATCTTTTGTTTCCTGTGTTTTCCAGGAAATGCCTGAAAGAGTTTCAGAGGGTATCAAAAGTGGCATAGGTTTTCGAGTATCTTATGACATCGTTTACAAGCCAGGTGTTAAATTATATGTGTTTTTGCATATAAATGATTGATCACTTACATATGACCGTGAGTTTCGCGTTTGCTCGTATCGCTGAATTAAATTTTGCCGGACCAACTTGACACTGATATTCGGCATCATCTTCTATAGACGCGTTCGATATTCGCAAGTTATAAACACCTTGCGCTCGATCGCCTAATACGGAGTACCGCGGGAAACCGGGAATGACAGCAGAAAATCCTGAAAAAGAAAAAAAAATTAATTCGGATGCTGAAAGTGTTACTAATCGAAATAAATTTTGTCTACAATTTTATAACACAAACCAATAATCTAGGCCAAAAAACGTCACTCAGAGATGTTGTGCTTCCATGGGAAAAGTATAAAGCCGTTCAAGTATATACAATTAATAGTTGAAGGATAGACCTAGTATTGTGAGTAGGAATGTACCTTCCACGCAAACATCGAGTCATGTGGCATTTACACTTGCAAAGTTCTGTTTGACACTTTGATTATTGAAGGGCCAACTTTGGTAAGACACCATCGATATATTAGGCCTTATAGGTTCTAATTGTCTCGCCATAGTCCAAATCATCATTTTTCGACAAAACTTGTGCAGCAATAGCTTCATCGCAGCGGCTGCGTTCTAGCAAGTTGCGTCATTTTGTTGAAAATGGAAGTTTGTTACAGTTTTTCACGCATTTGTGGACAGTCTGCCGCAAAAAGTGACTTTCTTTTCATACAGTTGTATTTCGTGAACACTAGAGTGTAAAATGAGTTTGGTTCGTCATCAAAATTTTAGCTGAGATGCCTTTTATTTATCTGATTTAATTATTTGTCTTAGGTCAACATAGGAATGATTAAATATTTCCTATAAATTCATTAAAGTTATGTTTTTGTTTATTAATATGTTACGTGACCAAAACTGGAATGATCGCCTGATGCAACATGGTCTTAGCTTGATTCTGAATAAAACTGAATTTTTGATGACCGATCCCTATGAAACATGCACAATCACTGTCAGCGGCAGTGATCTGTTCAGAACTGAGCGATTTAAATACCTCGGGCCAACGTTATCAGCCAGTGGAGAATTGAGTTATGAGATTGCTTCACACATTAATGCCACCTGAATGAAGTGGCGTTCCCCAACTGGTGTTCTTTGTAATCGACGTATCAACGTCTCAAATCTAAAATTTACCACAATGTCGCCCATCCTGTCGGTTTCTATGGTTCTGAGTATTGGCCGACTATAAAAGACAATGAACGGAGTCTTGCGGTAATAGAGACGAAGATGTTGCGTTGAACTAGTGGCGTGACACGTTTTGACCACATCCGAAATGAGGATATCCGCGATCAATATGGATTTGCACCGATTTTGGAAAAATTGCGAGAGAGGCATCTTCGATGGCGTGGTCACATAATTCGTGCTGAGGAGAAATAACTTGCCAAGATTGGTCTGAACGTTGAAGTCGAAGGTAAATGACCAAAAGGCAGCCCGAAACAACGGAGGCTTGATACGCTGAATGGGGATTTAAAAGCCTCGAGATTGCTTCCAGATCAGGCATTTGATAAACTAAAATGGCGAATTCGATCACGACGAGCCCACCCCGCTTCTGAACGGGACAAAGGCTGAAGAAAATGAAGAAGGCATTTGCCCATCGAATACCCTCATTTCATTTTTTTAGCAAAAGCCTAATTTATACTCGTTTACTATAGAAGGCAGTTTTTCCGGTAACGCTACGATTTCGTCGGATCTAGCATCATTTCCAGTCCTTTCAAAAAATTTCTTCCACCATTTAAATTTATACTCTTCCTGGACGTATAACGCAAAATTTCTCTGGATCAGTTATAATATTGAAGATCATTTCATCACTATAAGAACTTGCTATTTGAGTGTTTAAAAAGGAGGAGGGTATGCTCATATCCGGCGAAAGGTAGATGCAATTACCATATATCTGCCTCATAAAGAAAAATACTCTCAGGATCTTCTGCTGACTGTTAGGTTCTCACTCTGATGGAATGCCCGGTCATATTATTATGTACAAAGTGTTAGACTCCCACAAGGGAAGGCTGTCGGAATATCAACTAAAAAGCTCTATGTCGTCAGAGAACTAGCCTGGAACAGTTTGACACATTACTTCGAACTCTCCATTCAAGTCAGGAAATTCCTTTCACCAACAAGAGTGGAGAGGAAAACGGGAATTGCATCCCCATCGGTTGAACTTTATTTTCTTTGCAATAAGAAAAAAAATCCGAAGGTAATGCTCAACACAGATCCGGCTGTCAGCGCTTCTCAAAATCACTCTCGTAGTGTTGCCAGGAGGGAGCTTTCCTGTTGTTGGCGAATCCAGTCCGTCCCGTCCCCCCCCCCCCCTTCTTTCAATCGATTTTGCTACAGCCCTAAGTTTCCGATCAGTCCTGCAGTCTATCTGCTCTTTGACTCGTTTTGCCAAAACAGTCCGCACTGGCTTAGTGTGCACTGTCGTTCTTCACAACCGACCACCCCATTGAGTTTTCTTCCTTGCCCTTGCACAAAGCTTTACGTGTAACAATGATGGCGACGGGAATCACAACTGGTTTTGAGGCTGTGCATTTGCGCAAGACAATAAACTTGCTCGCCAACAGCGTTAGACATATATCTGCATTTTCACTTTTAGTTGGGATAATTACGTCGGTGTTTCCCCACTACAAGGCTTTGCACCTTTTCAACAACACATTAGACAAGAAGTGTCGCAACATAATCTACGCAACAAACCAGGCATGAATCTTTTGCCATGTCGAGTCGCAGAAGATTATCGTAGGAAGCGTTTCAGAAGTGTAGCCCTAGGATGAATTCTTGTGCCAGGGTTGAATGACTTAAATCATAATTTAAATAAATGATTTATATCGGCCAATTTAAAAAAAATCCAGATTTAAATCAAAATTGATTTTAATAACAATAATCAAGTCAATTAGATAAAATAAAAATATAAATATAATAAATATAAATAATGTTCTGTTAAAATATGTCCTGTCTTGTGTTGAAGAAATTATTGGGCCAGTTTGTGATTCGACAGGGAACGGAAAAGGTGGAAATCTGTTGGCGCAAGATCCGGAGAATATAATAATAATAATCGTTGGCACAACAATCCATATTGGATCAGGGCCTTTAAGTGCATTAGAGCACTTCATTCAAGACCGGAACGGTGCACTACAGTACACTGTAGAAAGTAATGTGGTCAGCATTACGCTCGTCCGAGATTATTACCCTGATTTGACTCAGGTACTCATTCACAGCTGAGTCGACTGGTATCCGTCGTCAAATCACGATACAAACCCCACTGCCACCAGTGAGATTTGAATCGCGACCTTCCGTACGACAGCCTTGTGCTCTAACAACTCAGCTATCCGGACGCAGAATGTGGTGGGCGTGATGAAGGTTAGGGTTGTCGTGTATCCAGTTGAATTGCTTCATTTATGTGATGCAGCTGGGCAATTCCTAGCTCTTTGCTGGCCGCACTGTTTCCTGCTATCATTCTCTACTGCACTAGTCCCTTCTGGTCCCACCAAGTACAAATCATAGTCTTTTCTTGCATGCGGATCCTGTTTGGCTCTCGATGTTGCCGTTTCTTTGCTTCATACTGACGTATAGGAACCATTTCTCATTCCTCGTTACAATCCAATACAAGAAATATTTCTAGATGATCGCAGCTCATTTTTTCGCCCAATTCATCACCTGTTCGTCAACCGTTCTCCTTTAAACGAATCTTCTGAAGGTACGACCTCGACCATCCAGATCTAAGTAGACATTTTCCACTTTTGCGAATAATTTCTACTTTGTTGACGCGCCCATTATTTTATCTCCCCAAACGTCGCAAATGTTCCAAGCAGCTAATTGACCTCAATACAGGGCAAAAACAAGCAAAAACGGGGGATAACGTACATGCTGATTTTTGGCCCCTTGAGTGGGTCTATTTCTTGGCCTAAGAAGTGATGGGCAAAACTTATTCAAAATTCCAAAAATATAACAATTTTTTTAGGGAGACCATTTTTGGGGGATCCGTGTTTTTTTCCACTCCGCTGGAGAATGCAGTACATGTAACGTCGGCTTGTCGTCGTATTAATAATGTAAACTACAGCAGCCAGGGGTTGGTAGGTAATAATGTTAAAATCTACCATTTATCTCTTAAGTAAGATAAATGTCCAATAACTTAAAATAAATTAAAAAAATCATGATATCTTTGATTATTAAAAAATAACAAAAAAGTCATGATTTTTATCAAGCCTGTGTTGTGGTACCCCCAAGGTGATTTCCGTTCTTCTCCGGCCCTCTAGTATCTCATAGAACAGCGAAGTTGTATCTCTAGTATTTCATAAAAGGGATCTTTCAGATAATCCCTCAATATCGGTAACAGAAAACCCGGCACGTGAAATAAATATAAATTTTTAGTGTGCTTAAGATGTCTTTCCATTTTATGGACTTAAGGGAATTTCCGACATCAAGCCTTACGGTGAGCATCAATCGCTGAGATAGAGTAATGAAGGCATCAGTTAGATGAGCTGCAGCCACAATCTCCGTGTCTGCATCCGTGGAGCTGCTTGCTCTAAATCTGAACGGTCTTTGAAATAAGTTCCATCAGCGCCATCAGCGGGAAGGAAAATGCCCTCTTGAAGGCAAGGGTTGATCAGGCCGAGCAGTAGTTCTGGCCGATGATGGAACACCTGTTTATATTTTTCTGCCAGAATATCATCGAGCTTTGCCTAGGTGCCATTTCGTTTTACGTAGAGAATACTGCCTCCTTCACGGTTCTCATCAACCAGTACGGCATGTGCAGAGGATAATGTCCAAACAATGCGGTTCACCTCTTTGGCATTAACTCAGCAAGGTCTCCGCATTGTAGTGCATGTCCGCTATTGTGCGTTTGGAAGGCTTTGAACACTTCTTCTGCAGCTCGGCAAAATTCGCCGTCCAATAATACATATATGTATGTATATGTATGTAACCGCTGGACGCTGTTCTTGGTGTAGAAGGTCTGCAGGTTGTACTTTTCAAGTTCAATGTCAGCTGCCGCGCCGTTACCCCCAAGCGTCCTCCGTCAATTCGTCATTTGTCATGGGGATTTAGGCGAATCACCCTGAAAACATCAACAGGTATTGGGAAATTATCTGACTTTTGCCACTAATAACTTTTCCATAACCCTTTTTTTCGCAAAATTTATATTTAGGTAGCAAGTTATCATAGAAAGGATCAAAGACAGTTTTCCACCTTTGCCTAGGGAAAACCAAAGCTATCACTTTCATGGGGATTCTAATATTGTCAATGATTCTATATTGTGAAATTATGTTTTCGGCACTGTCGATTGGACTCTGAAAGTATGCATTATTTCCATACGCCTTTAAATTGAGGAATAAAATCCTGTTCAATTATATTATTTATTTGCACACTCAGCAAGTACACATGATCATTACCGACGAACGAGTTCTAATGAAAAACATTTGAGATATTTCACCGGTTTTGTGTAATCTTTGTTATCAGTTCTGCCTACATCCACACATGACCAAATAAAAAGATTCTATCAATTATTTGCTACGTTAGCTCATTTGTTCGAAATTTGACGAACACCTGGCCTCATTATCTGCCATTCGTATAAATTCCCATTTGCATAGTCAAGACTAGCACTTACCTAAGGCAAAGCCATCTTTCGTCCATTGAACCTGTCCAGCTTGATTCGACACCTCGCACCTCATCAATGCTTCAGATCCTTCCAGGACCTGAAGATCATGTGGAGATATTCGGAATTTTTGTTGTTGCCCGTGGCACGATGATATGAATATTCCAGTCGTTACTGAAAGAGAGAACAAAAAAGTTATTCACGCTATAAAATCAATTTTTTTTTGGTGAAAAAAAAATTCCTAAAGCAAATTGAAGAAAAGGCGTGATTTATTGATGCAGACTTATTATTTCCTGAAAATTGGAAAGCCAACAAAAACGATGTAAAGATGTAAAGGTTCGATATGGAAAAAAACTCTAAGAGGAACGAACCAATAAAGACCTGATTCGATCTAATTTGGAAGGGTAAGCATGAATTGAGTAAGAATTAGGATTTTTTCGACTAGATTTCTTCACGTTCAATTTTCTCTGGTCTATACCTTGCTTTCCATATATTATTATCCACAGATGTACACAAAGACGGCCGGGTCATCATTATTCCGTCTTTCCCTCACACGATCACCTATTATTGTTGATCTTGCTAATGCCTTTAGCATCTGATTCACTTGTGTTGTCTGTATTACCTGCTTAAGTTCAGAGTTTTATTTTTCCTGAATGTCTATGAATTCTACTACCTAAATAAAGCCAAGAAGCCTAATCAAAAACGGGTGGGTATTAACAAACGTAATAAAAGATCATTGTATCGAAAAGTGTATAGTTAGACCCTCGTCTACTTGCCCAAGGCGATCAATACTAGTAGGAAATACGTTCATGAGAAAAAATATTTTAAAATAACCATAGAAATGGAAAACTTGAACTCCCAGGAAGTATTGGGGGCTCAGTTAATATAAACCGGCAGTGTTTGCTCGAAAAAACTGACACGACAGCTCTCCTAGGAGAATTTCAGTAGCATGGCTAATTTATTTCGATAAAATATATATTTCGCTGATGCAAAGCTAACGTTAGGTACGCGTGTGACCACACCGCAATCTAGTCAGACTTACTGCAAGGAGTGATAGAAGAACGCATTTGTTTTCAAACTGGAACTGTTGGAGTTGCTTTGTTAATCATCGGAAACTATACCATACCTATATTCAAATCTCTAGCAGATAAAGATACAAATGAAGATGTTGTCTGATCAAGTTTTTGTGCTGGTCGATGACTGGATCTTCTTGAGATTTTCTTAATTTGTGTTCTTCTTGGAGTTCGTTTTTTTTGGGCTAAGAAGTGAAATCAAGTTTTTTAACGGACTCTACGAGTAGATTGTTGAAGACTATCTTTAAGGTTCTACCGCTTTTCATTATATTATAGATATATCATATGCGATTAAGAGAACTAATAACTTTTTGTGCCTGGGTACTTTTACCTGATTTGCTGCTTGGTCGTCATGAGGGTCTCCTCCGTAGATCAGTAGCAGAATACGAATGAGAGTGAGAATATTTTCTATGTATGTAATAAATAAATCGTGAACCCCAAACATTACTTTCAAAAATGCACATTTTTTGATTTTAATCTTTTAGTTCTTATTACTTCAGGTTTGAAAGAAATCGGGACTGCAATTGCAACAAGGAAGAGTCTGATCACTGAGGATAGAGTAACGTGAAAAGGGCACATTCAATAAACAGACTAAAGATTCTCTTTGAAAGCAATTAATTTTAAACGCAACCGGTTTTCTGCATTCAAATTCAAAGGTGAGCCCAAGCAATATTCTTTACACATTAAGTTCTGGTGATGCTCAAATTTTTTTTTATTGTTCCACTTCCTAGCCCTTGTAGCATCAGGTGTTCAGCCGTGGCAAAGGTACAAGAACTCGAGATTGCCATTGCTGCGGATGAACAACCCGTTCCTAGACAGCACTCTGTTGAAGGTTCGCGCACACGCCATAAGCGTGTACACATAGCTTCCATTTCATTCATGTAAGAAGGTAGTTGCTACATGTACCTGACTGCCTTACTTCGGAGGAGCGCATCACCAGAATGTATACTCTCGATCTTCACAACTACTTTATCTCGAGTAGTATATACCATATATGTATATCGATATGTACTGGTAACGCTTGAAATAAAGCAGCTTCATCTTAGGCATATATCAGCCTTATCTTCAGACGATACCAGATCTTTCCAATCGACTGTAGTTCGTCGATCTTTTCATGTGACGTCAAGGAGTTGCGCGATCATTAGGTTCGCATTTTATGAGGGTAGCAATTTATTACGATTATTACATGCACTTACGACAAAGATTCAACCAAAGCAAGGTTGAGTCAATATTCCATGGCTTCCATAAAAAATACAGGTTGAATTGATCATTCAGAAATCAATCGTACGCGAATGGGTTTTATGGTATACGCTCAATGAATAAGCCTAAGGTTTTCTTATTTTTGGAGAACTTTCAAAGCATTTGCACTTTTCTGAAAAATGTAAATTTGCCCACTTAGGTGTTTTCTTTTCCCTCGCAACTTTTGACAATTACCATAAATTTGATCTTTCCATAACCTGTTTCTACTCCAGAGGAAAAGTCGCAAAGAGTGAGCACCCATTGCGAAATATATCCAACTGGCATAGACCCTGTGTCACTCAAGTCTTCACCAAATACAAAAGCTCCGTGCTGAACTTCCATGAATGATACTTACGAGACAGCATACGTTGGCAAATTTCCGAAAGCCGAACAAGCCAAGATCCATTTTATCATTCAAAACGTCAAATGTCTCTGAACTCCAACGCCATAACATTTAATAGATTGGCTAATGAAATTGATTTGTAACCATTCAACACAGACTTTTATCACCCTCCTTACATTCAGCCTTACGGTTAAGACCACCTTTACAACTTACCTCCCCAAAAAGGTGATCGGTACAATCTGATGGTTACTGTTTTTGGAGTGAGTGTGAGATAAAGAACGTCTCGGATCGTTTTCAATTTGAAAATTAGTTAGAGATGGTGTCATGCAGCGAATGGTGAATGAAAGACGCATAAACTGCTGGCGCGTGGGAGAGATGCGGTCTCCATCTTCACGTTAGTGATCTTCATGTGGCGAAGATCATTATTCACCGTAGACAACTGGTGGTGAGACCGTGGCAGCCAATCGATAATGGGCTAAAGTCAATTGCGCTATAAAATACGTTTCCAATTTTGCAATTGTGAAAATAAAAAACGCCCCGTGATCGGTGAATATCATGTTCCGATCTCGCTGTGATGATGAGCGCTATTGATGGCATTGGAACGCTTTACTGAATTTCATGGCAGTTGGAAGCAAGAATGAAGTTGTCGACAAATTGCTACTATTCGTAGAGAAGATAAAACTTATTAATTGGAGGTTTTCACTCCGTATGAGGTTTTCGTAGTACATGGTGTCAGCAGGGAAAATCAATTTAGTGCGTTTCTGTTGGTGGAAGTTATGGAGACTCTTGAAAACCATCGCACGCAGTATGCAAACCAAATGACTATTAAACAAAATTTAGAAAATTAGCAATTTTAAGTTAAAAACTTTCTCGTTCGTTTTGCGTACAAGTGACAGAATGGAAGGTAAAAGAGGCGTTTATTGGGAAGGTTTATTAATAGTTGTAGCGCTTATTTCCGGGAATAGTATTCCAGTTACGTTCAAGCGTTGTATAGGCATTGGGGCGAAATACATGGTTGATTACCAATCTAAAATCTAAGACCACCCATCTTCAAATAAATACAGTTCTGTGTGTCCTCAATTTAGCAGGGTATACCATACGATGAAACCGACTATCGCAGAATGATCGACGAGTGCTCATCCTGAAACTAAGTGGCAGCCAATAATGGAGGAGGAATGCAAATTTCTTGGAAAATCTTTAAAGTAGTTGAAGCGCAATGCGAGAACCCGACAGCGATCGAGCGTGGACATGGTTGACACGCTATGCTGCACACAGAGTATACAGTAACCATACATATATAATTAGATCATATTCTAACCTCAAAAATATGGTCCTCTAGTATTCTTGATGCTAGATCATACATCACCGCTACCTTACCGCTCAAACCTACATACAGGTGTCATATGTCGAGAATATATGAGACAAAAGCTAATCCAATCCGCAAATTCTAGACACAAAATCTCCAAAACGAGGCAGTAGCCGAGGAGTTCAGGGCATAGTTTCGAATCGGCCTGTAGAGAACACCCAGACAGGACTGAAGAACTACTGTAGGAGAAATGATTGGATATGCACTCCCTCGCTGAGAAAAGAACTTGCTCAATCTGTCAGGACATGATGGAGATGAAAAACGAAGCATCTAAATAGGAGATAAAGAGCAAGAATAGCAACAAAGTGTGGGATAATGATAATTTTCCAACAACTTGTATGAGGCAGCCAGTGGTCTAGAAATGCTTTTCACAATCTATCATAACAAAAATACTAGAATGCAAAACCGGTGTGCATGAAGTCCACTAAATAGTTGTGGATTTTAAACAAATACACAGCAGTATGAAGTATAATATAAACCGAAACATAAAGTGCAGTTTGTTCAACCCACCTGAATGACTCTGAGTAAGGCGACGCCACAAGTCCCGATCCAGAATAATTTGAATAACGCATTTAAGACAAAGAATGGACTTACGCAGGGTGATAATCTGGCTCTGCTTATATTTAAGCCACAAAATGGAAACTGTTGCTATCGGTTTTAAAACATCAGCGAAAGGCTATGCACATTGTATTTCCAAGGCAAATTACGAAACATTAGCCTCATTAAAATTCATTAAGGTAGCAGAGTTTTAGAAGGATACTACGGTTACGGTTTTTGCAATTCGTCGGCTTAAGAACCAGAAGTTACCTGTAACCGATTAAATCACAGACGAATTGAATAGATATGAAGGCAGGCAACCTATTAAACTAAGCAGTCCATCAATTCCTTCTCAGGGTTTGACAAAAGTAATCAAAGCTTCATAGATAAAAGGGGGATACCAGTCAGTATAGTAATTATAGAGGTCTCACGCTGGTGCGAACCATCTGTAAGATATTCTCTGCTGCCTTGCTAGGCAATAATATCATTGGTCCATAGTAAGCAAGATTCAGGCAATTCAGCAACAGATCAGATATTCTCTCTGCGGCAATCGAGGGAAAAGACGTTGGAATATGACCTTCAGATGCAGCACCAAAAACTGTTCCGCCTGAAACGTTTCATAAAGTCAAAGCTCCTACGGTGTATGCCTGTCGTCATGGATTCCTCAAAGAAGTGGGCTCTTAGCAAAAATAACTGCAAATGTTTAACCGCATTCGGAAGAAGAGTCTTTCCAAGAATGTTTGACTGTCCACAAGGAGGATGAAATATACGGTAGCCTATATAACGAAGGAATGTATGGCCTATATAATAGGTGAAACTTCTTTTCCTTTTTCAAGTAAACTTGCTTCTGCCAACCTCCACCCCCTTGCACCCACCAAATGAAAACCAACATGCTTACCAGCGTAGAAAGTCTTGGGAGTCTGCTCTTCACTATTTGGTTTGAAAGATAGAGGACACAACTCTGAAAGGCGAGTCCACGATGAGGGTGTTTGTGGACATTAAAGGGGCTTTTGACTGTGCGCCCTCCGAAAAGCTCTGTGATGCCGCCAGAGAGCATGCTGTTGATGAAACTTTAATTAAGTGTATCTACGCTATGCTAACGCAGAGATTACTATGTGCTGAAGTTTGTGTCGATCATAACCTGAAAGGTTGGCCTCAAGGGCGGTACTACTGCCAGTGTATTGGTCGACTCGCTACTATTCGAACTGCAAAATCTGCCAATACCCGTTTAAGCTTATGCAGATGACGTGGCTGTGCTAGCTGTTGGCCGTTGATTTTATTTATTGTTGGGCCTCAGGCGTGGAGTTTCAGTAAATCCAAATAAAACCACAATGATATTATTTATAAAAGGAGGATACTGAATGGACTTTGCCTTCCACATGAGAAGTATAACCCTTCAACTCTCCGAAGAAGTGAAATATCTGCGAGTTATTCTAGACTAAAAGTTTCTTTGGAACAAATATATAGAGGTAAAGATGAAACGAGCTCTCACAGCTTATGGGTTGTGTAGGTGGACTTTTGCCTCGACATCCGTGGTGTAGTGGGGTATAGTGAAAGAAAAGAATTTTCGCTGTAAACTAGCCACACTGCAAAGAACTGTGTGTCAAGGTATTATCGCTGTCATGAGCATTACATCCGGCGCAGTTCTGAATGCATTGCTCAATTCGCAGCCCTTGAATTTGTTTATCCAGAGCACTGGAATGAGAGTAGCTCATAGACTAATTCGATTAGATCTGTGGGACACAATGGACATGGGGGACACAAAGCATTGGAAGTGTTATTGGGAGAATTGAATCGAGTTTTCACAATGCTTTCTGATTCTCGGATCCCCATACATCTGTTTGGTAGAAGATACGAAGTTATCTCAGGATATAGTGAGCGACGGCTCAAAAACAGAACAGGGTTTTGGAGTAAGAATCTACTTCTTCTTCTACTTTCTTTAAAAAAGAGAAGTGCGCTTTTCCCTTGGCACAATATACAATGGTCTTTCAGGCTGAAGTGTATGCGATCCTAAGAGCAGCAACGATTGACGGGCAGTTGAAAGGGCAGGCGCATCGCAATCTGTGGCGATAGTCACGCTGCGTTGAGGGCGCTGAGCACTTTGATCTTAAATCTCAGATGCTTTAGCAAAACAGGGTTCAATTTCCCCCATACCCGGAACCAGCAATTGGGGTATGAGTAGCATTGGCTAATGCTGCTATCAAAAACTGGGCACAAGCTTTCTACAATGACAGGTGGCTGCGCCTGTAGGAAACCAAACAAACATACTCGAGAAATTATCTTGTCGAAAAGCAGGAAAATTTGCAGAAGTATTGTAGGTATTCTGACAGGCCATAATTCACTAGCTGCTTAGCTGTTAAGAATAGGAATTTGGAACATTATCTATGTGGGTGGGCCGCCTATAGACGCATCGGACATAAGGTTTTTGGTGCTGATGTGGTACAACTGCAACGGCTAGCTTTAAATCCACTAATGAAAATCCTGTGATACATAAATGAATCTGAGATTTTCCGTTAGATGGGAGATCGAGTTCAATGGACTATTAAGGTTTGAGTGCTCGGAGGCTTTGCCTCTCTCCACCTCAAAAACACATACACACCCACTTACATGCAGGTTATTCTAGTTCCTTTAGAATACAATGTACCATATACACAGATGGTCAAAGTCTACTTTCAAGCCAGAGGTTGGTAATAGACTGTTCAACTATTAGAACTATATGAAAGTAGCTAGGCGTTCACTAAATCGCAATTGACTCTGCATATGGTGCCTTCAAACTAGAACAATAGTTCAGCTGTGTACTCTAAAGTGGAAAATCTCCAAAATTTTTAATAAATTTGAATTTACCAGAATTGAAAGTATGTTTCATGTGTCACTTATAATGTTCGTCAAAGCCTCCAGGTGCTGCGTTCAGCAAGTTGCCTTCACATCTTCAAGATTATCCAGGTGGAGTCTTTAAATTTAAGATTGAATAATTTTTCTTCACAGGCAAATCCGATAAATTTGAATGAAATCCAATAAAAAGTATTTCAATGGGAACAGTCGCCCGATTCTCCCTCAGGCTTGCCATGTACATATTATTATGCAAAATTCATCCGACTCGGGAAAAGTGAATTTGACCTCTACACACTCGATTACGGTCATACGAAATTCAATTGGTCGTTGTTCCTAATTCTAAAGTATATAAAATGTAATCTCTAGAAAACATACACACCTCTTGTAGATAATCTGAACAAAACTACTTCCACAATCCATTTCCTCGAGAAGGCAATTAACAATATAAATGGCGTACTGTGAAAGAGTTATAATGCTGCATTTCATCCGGACTAACGTCCATCCTTTGTATCTTTTCTACAAGTGCTGGTCTCTGTGGCCAGCTACTCCTCTAGGAGTCGAATGTTCGAGAACCAGGGGAGAAAGGGCCCATTGTTTTCCAAGCTGTTCTGAGAGCTTTGTTTTGAGCCCGAAAACTGATTTTAAACACAAATGTACGTGCCGGGAACGCTTAGTTCCTCCGCGGATGGTCTCGTGGATGACGATGTGAGTACCGGCGATTCCCACAATCTATAAATTGAAAACAATTATGAGAATCCCCCGAGTCTACTTAGCATTGTCTTCATATGCATATGCAAAACACTTCCATTGATGGAAGTGGATGGATCTTTCGCCTTCTACGCCATTAAAATATACGACGAGGCGATATTAAGAGCATTTTCCACATGCAAATGATCTTTCCTTCAGAACGTTCCATTTGAGGGCTAATAAGTTGCAGCTAAATACGAAAAGGAATAATTAAAGCCTTGATTTCCTCCAAATCCATAGCAGTTTATCATATTATCTCCGGGAATTGAGCAAGCTGTCATTACAGACTCATATCGTTAGACGTCTATAGTCTAATGGGGGATAAGGATTTTGACTATCCTCTGGCAAAAACGATTGATTCTGAGGGAAACCACACATAATCTTAGCCTATTAAGAGATTATCCCTCAAGATTTTGTTTTTGTTTTGTGTGATACTTGCAGCGAAGCGGACCCCACGCAAGTAACATCTAAAAATCTGGTAATGATGTGTAGGTGGATTCTCTTCTTAAAAATAAATTTTGGAACATGTCAAACGTGTTTAACTTTTGGAGATAAATGGACACAGCCAGAGCGCACTTCGAAAGTAGGACCGACCGGCGGTGTCATGAGTGTTGTTAAAACTAGAAATCAATCTTCGAAAGGGTTGCGGTGAATGAATCTGTTACTTAAAATATGTAAACACAGTAACTGCTTTTAACTCCATGTGGGCATCTTTGGCGACCGTAACAGAAAGTCAAGAGACGACTTTATCGCCCGCTCGTTATTACATATTTCTTAATGGGTTTCCATGGTTGCTGCGGCATGAAGATGCAAACCTGCCTTGCTTAGGAGGTGATTTACAAAATATATTGAATAACCTGAAAAGAGCACCTTATGCGATCTTTCGAGAGTCCGTAGGCGGTTTTTAATAAGCGACAATCATGTCATATCGCATTACATGTGGTGAAATGGCGAACTTAATTCCACCACGATGTTCACACATCAATCTTGTTATGCATTGTGATTTTGGTGACAAAAGATACAACCACCTTCGATTCAAGTGAAAGGCGCCGCGTTTCTTCGTGGGATATTTGTAAGAGAATATCAATTTGCTTTAATTACGGATGTTCAAATCCGATGAAAACACTAGAAAACCACCTCCACAAAAAGCATAAATGTATATGTTAAAATATTTAAAATGTTATCGTTTTTATCGATGTTGTATGTCATTCAAGTATAATCAGGTGTGTTTGCATCTCCCTTCAAGGTTGAAATATGCTCAAGTTGACAGGTGCTCGGTACCACGATAAACCAATCAAACTCTTCAATAATTTGCCAACTGGAATAATTTCTATGTTTGTGGTATGTCTGCTCAAGTAACTATCAATCAGCATCGGAATATACATCAAAACATCTCATTCTTTTCAATGTATCTATTTTTGCCAAACAGTTGCAAATTGTATGGTTTTATTATTTTCGTTCTTGAAGGAAGGAGCACAGGTTTACCTTTTGATAAAATTCAGCTCTCGAAGCAAATAAAAATGAAAAGCAATTTTGGAAAATTACATTTTAACTACGTCCATTAGCCAGATAAATACTCATTTGAAGATTTAACTTAAACACCTGACACCCAACTGACACGCACTATCCATTATGGGGCTCCTGGCCGAGACTCAATTATGATAAGCCATCCATTGGTGGTGATGGTGGAGGTAGAGCGGAGTTCCGGACTCTCAGCGTATGGAAGCAATAAAAGCTCGTGTGCCAACTGACATAAACGGCTGCTCCGTTTACGAATATATTTAGGACTCAAAGACCCACAATTTTTATGTTCATTTTATGCATAATATGATACTAATAACTGGCTCTGCTCCTTTGAATTAGTACGAAGGCATGGCGTGCTTGAGCTTCTGGGCTATTAGTGGCACGGATGTCAGCTTGGCGATCTCTCCGTACACAACTGACCCCACAAAAGGGAAAACGGCTGCGTCAATATGTGGAGTTGGTGGTTTTATAGTTTGGAGACTAGCAATTCAAGCATCTAAAGGCTGCAAGCGAGGTTCATTCTTTCCTGAAAATACAAAACCCAGGCCTTGCGAAAAAGCCAATAAAAGCATCACAAAACATTTTCCAAAGCAGAAAAGGACGCCCATCAGCCCACCAACAATGTCGCCAAAGGATAGCCGAAGTTGTTTTGCGCCTCTCCTGCTGCAAAGCCATTTTGGAAAATAGCCAGTTAATTGGTTCAGCGTAAAGTTCTAGCCTTTACTTGCTGCACTCCATCACCAAGACCTACTTTCTGAATTCATCCTTTCAACCCTTGTCCACTCTTCGTTTGGAACGAAACGATTTTTCGCGAACCATTCCTCTCCTTTTGTGAATAGCATAAAGATAGGTTACGTTGAATGCTTCAAGTTGAGCACCACGAATGTAGCAGAAATAGAGTTCAGGGTCGGCGCGTTAGTTAGCCAACTCTTCCGACCCATAATATAACATAGCCTTTGTGAGACAAAGCTCTGAAATCTCCGTCGTTTAATGGGCAATTACTGAACAAAACGTTCGAACAAATTAAAATTCGTTGAGTGGACATTTTAATTGAGTCCAACGGAGTCCTTTGTGTGTATGTCTATTATGCAACGGATCGTATCGTCTATAATTGTCGCATTCGTTGGCTGTATCACCATCCTGGCAGAAGGACGAGAGCCTTCTACTTTTCAAACTGCTCCGAGCCTAGGGGCCTCCATTGCCTTAGGCACGCTTCTGTAAAATCTACGAGTGGCAGATGGACAGCAACTCGCACGCTAATGAAGCTCAGAGAATTTTCAATTCCTTAGAGTCAATCAGTCACACATTCAGCAGAGGGTACCTGCGAACTGTTGTCTTGCAGATGGCTTTCAAACCATTGAGCATAATAGACACCTGCCGCTTCATTTTCAAGACTTAGGTGCACGCCAGGTATCTAATAATGTCAATTGGATACTGTAATTGATGATGAGCGCAGTGGCCTCTGAATAGATTTAATGAAGAATAAAACAGTTAATTGCCATCGCTGGCAGGTGATTAGACTTGTGCCAGTATTTAGGGAAGTTCACGTGATGTTTCGATGAGATATTGAATGGGAGCGAGTTTGAAGGAAGAAACCGAAGTAGATTGTTACAGGATACCGCATTGAATCGCTTGTCTATAGTTACATTATTAAGCGAATAATTGGAGAAGCATCATCGGATAACTAGGATTGATCTACCTTATTGCTTCATACAAACTATTTTCGATTTGACACTAGTTTACTCAGCTAACCGTATTTTTATATTCCGCTGTTACGAGGTCAAGTGGCAATGAACGAGTATTTAAAAGAGCTATCGTCGCATCGGTCGAAAAAAGTGTAGAACTCACATCAAGCGTTAGTTATGTTTCTCTGGGTTCAAAAAGTACTTCAGTTTCTACAAAGATGGAGAATAGTCCGACTGACCAATTAATTGATCAAAGTCGCCAGGAGATCGGATTTCGAAACGAGAAAATCAACAGACACTAATTTCTTATAAAGGAAGAAACTTCAGTCTGCGACGCCATCAGCTTGATAAAGTTGCAATGACACGCTTAAGGGATTGTATGTATCTATTATGCCCTGGGATAGCCTAAGAAGTAAGCATCTTTTACAATCGAGTAGAGAGTTGAATCGCAATGCCGGGAACTAAATAGCGATGACATCAAGTTAGTGCCATGGAATAGTTCTGGAAATTGAAATTCAGGTAAACAGAATGAGGTACCACCTACAAAAAATGTCGATCAGATGCGATGACAGCGGTATCAAAGGGAGTCTGATTCGTATTTAAACAAAGTCGGCGCAAATTTGAAAAATTATAGCTTACAAATGAAAGCGACAAGTAGATAAATGGGTAGGATAGGATAGCAGAAATCATAGTCAGAAATAGGAAGCAGAAATCAGAGTTAGGTGCAAGGTAGCGAAATTAATACCCACTTAGAAAGATGTCCGGACGGCTCAGTGGGTAAAGTGGGAGACTGTCATACGGAAGCCTACGGAAGTCTCTGTTTTAAAACTCACTGACGGTTTGTAATATGACTGGATGTCAGATCAAAGTAATAACCACGGCCGGGCGCAATGCTGACCACATTACCTCCTTCAGTGTACCATCACGACCTTGAATGAAGTTCTCTAACGCACTCCAAGGCCCAGGTTAATTGAACCGTGTCGTGTCATAGATTGTTATTATTACATATTATTATTGAAAAGAGAACTCCGTCCCCTCGGAAAATAAGTCGTTCCGGAATCTAGCAAAGTGTACAACATACGACTCGAATGTCAACTACGTAGAAAAACTAGTCGCCAAGAACCCCTATGTGGAACAAAGCACGTAAACTAGTTACTTCTACTTGCCATAACTGTCAGTTTTCGACAATGTACTTCAACTCCCTCCATGATTTTCCGAGAAGCCTGGGCTTCGCCTCCTCTGTTTTACGCGGTGCAGTTCTAGTCTCCTCATCGACCATCCTGGGAGAGTGGGATCAATTGCCAGGCGTAACCCGCAACACAGTGACCATCCTTAATGTGAGAGCTACGTTCTCATAGATCTTGCCAATGATATGAAAATTTTAATAAAAAAAACATGGAAATGCAGGAATTATACAAAATATCAGACAGTTTGAAGGATCACTGAGTTTGGATGAAAACTTGTGTATTTTTCTAGTTATTATTAATGATTGAATTGAATAACTTGAAGATCATGTTTGCCCTAATCTGGTTAATCTACGTAGGTTCCACTTTGTTACTGCTGACAACAAAACCTATGTAAACCTCAACCATATTTTGACACATGAAAATTCGTTAGAACATAGTACTTGAATGCAATCGCAATCCTCAAGAACCTGTAGTTTGAAGCTGTAGCTGTAACTTCAAATTTGCCAAACGATTAGGTATAGGTTCCATATGAGCTCTCAGTTATTGCGTTCTGTTACCTTAGTGACATCCCACGTTGTTGTTTTGTAATATGTTGCAAGGTGAGGACAGAATGGAGAGGCTGCTCAATGAACATGGAGCGAACTTAAAGTAAATGAAGGTTGCGACCAGCGTCCAGCGAAATGTTTCCATGGACGTTGAATGTTCATAGTAAAAATGCAGGAGGTCCTCTTCCCTATTATACGCATAAGCAAAAAAGTTTCATTAAAAGTAAAACGCTAGCATAACCACCAGTTGCACAAATCTCGGGGTGTTAGGCCTTCGGAGTGGGAGCAGCCAACTGAAAAGCAAAAAGTAAAAAAGGGGCGGAAAACTCCCGCCAATGATACAGTAAGAAGAATTTCTCGAGACAGTAACTAGATGATCTAAACAAGGTCCAAAAAAAATACAAATGCAGCTACAGCAGCGTAAGTTAGACGATCGTTATGATACCATTATATTAACGTTGAAGTTAACTTCCAGAAACTTTTCATCAAGGAGGACTCTGGGAAGTCCTTCACGAAAACTTTCTCCGAAATGCATAATGGGCTGGAGCAGATTTCAAATCTATTTTATTATTTGAAATAATAAAAAACTTGTTGTTTCTTTTTCGTTGGTGTAGAAATTTATTCTTGCAAATACCATATTTCGGGAACCACTTGTTCCCTTCATCAGTGCTAACAAGTCTTTTATTAAATTTGGATTAACAAGGAAGAACGGACAGTTTTGAGCATCTTTGGGATGAAAGTCATTGCTTTTAATCTTGAATTCACACCTTCTCACGTTGGACAACTTTCCGCACATAACTGGCGTTGGACAAGAACACTTTGTGTAACGAGTGTGACGAGCTTGGGCATAAAGCCAAGCCAGTCCAATTTTGTACGTTGCTTAAACGTTGCTCATTAAGGACGATGTCAGTTTTACAAAGCAGTGCTTTTAAGGCTGAAAAATTAAATGGCACACTTTACGTTCTCTAAGCGGATGGTAAGATAGATGGTACAAGAAACAAAAGCTAACTTATTGTTCGCCGCTCCAAGGAAGCAGGTTAGATTGAAAAATTCGCGAGGGCAGTTCTCCCTGTTCATTCTGTCTTGTTGACGCTGCCGACGGAAAATAACATACTGTAGTCTGCCAACTCTTCATTTTAAAGCAACTAGAGGAGGAAGAACTTGCCAACAAAGGAAAAAAACGCCTGCACCGGTTGGTTTCCTCCGCGATGTTGTAAAGGTAGTATTTAGGCATAGGGCGAAATTATCGCTCAGCGTGTTCAATGCGTGTTTGGCCCCAGATGTTTTTCTCTCGCGAGAAAACGCATGCTGATAAGGAAAGGCAAGGGGTACCCTGAATTGCCTATAGTGTAGCGTCCTCCTCTCAGTATTTTAGATTCTCCTGAGCTTTGGAGAAATCCGAAGTGGTCGGTGTGAATTCCTTCAGTCCTTCCTGTGCATTTTAGTGAAATTACGGTCAAGGCAGGCCGGTAGTCAAATATAACTGGAATGCAATTAGCTCTTCGTCAAGGCTAGAGGTCCCGAATCTGATAGCTCTCGTTTACTAACGATCAAGATTTAGTCCATCATTTGCTGCAGTTTTAGAGTGTAGACCGAACCTCCCGGCTTACCGACTAGTATAAGTACAACGGTGAGGAACCTTGTAAGTTGCGTCTAGGTGGCGGCAGTGTTAATGTTTACCACCCTGCGAAGTGGTGGTACGCATACCTCGAAAAATGTAAAGGAGACAAAGAAGCGGTTGACCGGAGGACAGGCAACACTCTCAGCACATCTAAATATGGAGAACGAATAGAAGGGTTAGTGGGTCGCACAACTCATAAAAATCGGGAAACCGTCGTTCAGCTGAAGGCAAGTTCTATAAAATGGGAGGGTTGCAGTACATATTTCTGAAGATGTTAATTGAAGTTATTGAAGTCAGGACATGTGAAACCGGGAGGAACGTTGTATAGATACGATAGTGTAATTGAAACTTGTCGAACTAAAAGTTTTCGGCTACAAAACTTAAACAATTTATCAGAATACATTTCACGAATCTTATCACGTTTAGATGCGAAATTCTCTAAAAGAAATTCAGAAAAGTCGGTAGGTTCAAATATTTTTTTTGATGCTGCCTGTTAATACTAGCCACTGCATCAACCTGCACTAAAATATTTTGAGGCTAGCGACGAAAAACAACGCTCATCGCTGCATTGTCCGAATTTAAGGGGTCATCCCGTGTGTCGGATTCGCGGAATCGAATTTTCTTTTTTGGCATCAATTGTATCTAGATATAGTGTAGAATCGGAGTCGTTCGGAAATTATAGTGTTAAACACATGATAAGTCACATGCCAGATTTACGTCGATCGCCGTAATAAAACGCGTATTTATCGGTCCGAATGACGTTCGAATGACTTCGCTAAAAGGACAAGAATTGAAGCCAAGGCCGTACATGTGTTTCTTGAAAAAACCTAAGCTTTATGGACTAGGTATAGCAGATTAATGGTCAGTTAAGGTTTTATGCGTAAAAATCGCATTCTACTTTTTAAATGCGTTTTTCTCAAAACTGCGTGTCGAAAATCGGCTGCAACCATAGTGCAAAATCTATCCAACGAAATTCTTTAACATTTTCACCACTTATTCAGAACATATTTCTACGGTCCGCAAACTAGAATAATTGCGATTGATTCAGTAGTTTTTTTTTATTCATTGAAGAAGCCGTGAAAAAAGACGGCACCAAAAATTTAGTTTTTAATATTTTTAAATAATCCTAGTTTGCAGACTGTAGTTAAGTCTTTTTTTCATTAAGACGCTCATAGCGCCCTCTAGCGTGGCAGCAGGAAAACAACTTTTTTTTGGAGATGGGTGTTTAAATTGTTTAGTATTTCAATAACGAACTATGCGATCGGGCTGGAAATGGACTATGTTCGCTCAAGTTATTAATAAATCTATGGTGAAAAATTCGTATTTGTATCTTCCTCCAGTTTTTCACAAAAAATTTCTAAAAAAAAAGCGAGAAAAACGGTCTTCACACGGGATGACCCCCTTAATTTCAAATGCAAATATTTCATTCTAAGAGATGAGCACACACATGTAAATGTTCTCTTTACATACATACATATTTGACATTTTCCGATCCAGATTTCAGGTGGATGCAGAACGAATCTTATTGAAAATCGATACATGATTTCTAACGGAATCAAAAAACAATGTTGCCAAAAACAAAACTTGATCTCTGATAAAAAGACAAACATATAATGTTACCCGTAAAGAGAAAAGAAAATGTTCCTTTTCCGTCCCCAGCACATCAGTATTTATGAATGGAATGAATGAATATCTACACGTACCTTTTCATTTTCATAGTGTAAGGAATGTGCACGCACCTATCTCGTTGTGAATTAACGTAGGACATCACTTCGGGTATCCTAAAACAACATTTCATTACCCGAAGCATAAATTCCTAAGGCACCTCTTAATGTGCACCTGTTCAAGTTATGATATTAACGAGTGAAAAGGTGGAACTCGAATAACGATCGGGCTGGCTTTTTGCTTGTCGATTTGTACCCAAGCGTTACTTCTTCGTTGCGTGGTTGTATGTCATTTTCCATTTCTCCTAACGGACAGCTTTCTTCGAAGCAACCTGATCATATGTTTGTTTCAAAAGGAGGAATCTGATTAAATTACTGCGTAGTTCAAAGATAAAAAGTGCGGAAGGGCATCAATCTTCCTAAATAATAAGAGTTGCCTACATACACGCATAATTCAAACATAGTACTTCGACGTAGGACGATGAACTTGAAATAAGATTTCTTTGAAAGGTTCGTCCTTCATGAACTTTCTCAATATCAACAAGTCCCGTGTTGTGTAAACCAAGTCAAATTGCTAAAAATCTCTCGCGGAAAGTGAAAATTTCGCTCAATGTACACCTGAAACCTCGCCTTGTTTCACAAATTGTTCAACAAAAAGGCACTCAGGCATCGCGTGTCTTAATTGCCTATAGAAATTTACTGCAGCACAGTTTTCGGAAGCAAAACACATACCGGCCTCACCGCAGGAAACTCTTTTACTCTGAGGGAAGACACGTGGTATCTTTCAGGGGCTTCCTATCGATATTATCTCCACAGCTCATGTTCCTTGTTTTGGAAAAATCCAAACTTGTCCTCAATAAGATGTGGTAGTGTTTTCATTCTTCTTGGCGTGTTTGCTCCTACATAACTGCGACGGACAATGTACCTTTCTCCAAACGCCGCACCATCCCACGGATCTGACGAGTAATTTCGGTCGTGTTAGTTGTGTGTTTTTCGTGCCACTTTTTATTTGCTTCCTCATTTTTGATACCTATCACTCACCTGAATGATTGCTCCATGTTAGAGAATCGGAGAGCCCAGAAAAAACAGCCTCTGCTTCCGGTCTCGGGAAGACCGCGCACGTAGAGAAAGAACATGGTCGACCCGCTTGAGTTGTTGCTTTCACCGTTTCGCCACCGAACAAAAACCTGATGACCAGCCAATCTGCACAATAATGATTGCACCCAACGAGATGCGGAGACAAGAAAACCGGCATCGAAGTCAGCAGGAAATTTGTTGCTAAACATTGTGCTAGACTAATCGATGTTTTATGCAGATTAGGTCGGACAGGAGTAGATAATCTAGTGGAATGGTCAATCGACGCGATTGGAAGTATCTAAAATGCTTTTGCAAGGACCATACACGTAAAGATCTGCCAGCGAAGCAAAGGTGCAAAAACTTCTAAAAAATGCTGATGGATCCCAAATCAAATTTAGCCCAAGTGGAGAGATTCGACTAGTTGGGTTTGTTGCTTGTCTTCTGATTGTTTTCGTTATGAGCATACATACATGAACTATGCAGAAGGGAAAATTCAATCATTTCAACATTTGAAAGAAAGTAGTGAAGTAACTTCAATTTGGGGAGACACAAATTCGTCTCCGTGCATACGAATCAGATCTTTGGGAACTTTCCCATATTAAGCCACAAACCGCTGTCAGCGAACAGGTTTCAAATTAGTTTTCGGGCTGGTTAATAAAAATTCTATTTTAAATCCAAGCCATCTTTTATTGATTTGCAAATTATCATAAAACGTGAGTTCCAGTCAAAATGTGTCAACGTGTTCTAGTATGCTGCAGCTCATTGACGCCTGAAATTCTGAGCAGCCAACACAATATATTTTTGGTCTTTTGTGGAATCTTATTGCACAAAAGAAAGATAAGGGAGGAATCGTGGGAATCCTTCGATTCGTGAGAACCACAATATGGAAATAAAAAGCAAAAAGTTTAGACTGAAAAAATAACTAATCCTATTAGGGGGTGCGTGGGAAAAAATGGTTCAACTAATTTATGCTAATTATCTTCTTAGTGGCGTCTAGCCTAATTCACAATACGACTTAAAATGAATGCTTCGTGCTTGAAAACACTTTCCTTCTCTAATTGTATTGTTTCCATTAGGGACGTATCTGCGAAAAATGTAGTTGTGAGTGAGTTCTTTTTAGCTTGACGAGGTGTTCGTTGCTGGTTTGTATCGTCTATCAATTCTAGCCACGTGCCAATAAAGGGACCCACTGGCTTGGACACTTCTAATGAGAGTGAATGGATTTTCCTAAGACTTTGTTCTTACAAAAAAATTTTAAAAATATCTAAGTTGTCTTTAACCTGCTATTTTTCAAAGTACCTTCATATGCAATCTGCTCAGAGTTGCACTTCCATTGCCTATTTTTTGCCTTTTAAATTATACTGGAACATCTGTTGTAGCTCTTGATTCCTCGAATTTTAGGAAAAATTCCTTGTATTTGACCGAGAACGAACAACCAAATGTGAGCGGGGATTATATTTTTATCCTTCATCGACTACTGGGGAATGTGGCCAACAGAGTATATTTTTGTACGTATTTATGTAATAATTTAACTAAATTTGAAGAGAGACCAATGGTGGTTTCTGCAGGCGCCTTTAGGATAATGTTATTGTAGAAAATCACATACTTTTTCAACTTACACCATCAGAGTGCTTTTCCGTCGCCTAGAACTAATTGGGAAAGCTCCGACTGTTAACCGAAATGGTTTAACCTAATCTTCATATTCAATAAGTGATTAATTGTTGCAATTGACACCGAAATTTTGCTGCAGTTGTACGATTTAATGCGCAAAACGTCGGCGGACATCGAATAGGACACGCTGAAAGGCAGCTTAATAAAACGTTATGCCGATTCTAAGGTTACTGATCAAACTGGATCTTCATAATAAGATCCCACAACATTTTTGAGGTAAATGAGGCAAATCGAGCCCACTAGTATTACAGATACGGAATACTCACCTCGGATGAAAGGGATGCTAACCAGCGTAACTTGCATTTTCCCACTACCGTTAATTTTAATAAGCCGGGTGAATTTTAGAAAACAGTCTTGTCTACGTGGCACACACCACGTCGACTAGCCATTTACGAGCAAAGTAGCCGCCTCCCCAGACGTTAAAAAAAACACAGCAGGGCTCACAGTAATGGTTAAAAGCATACAGGGAACGCTGCGAACAAAAGCTCGACGACATCGACTAACAACGAACCTCTTGGGAATACTAAATTAGAACCGTCGATGCATCCAAAACGCTGCTCATTTGCAATCGCTATCAAACGAATTTCTTCATGATCCGAAAAGCAATAGCAAAGGAAGAATAACATTGAGTTCTTCCGACATTTCTTGAATTTTGCACGTTTATCAGAAAAACAGCCCCGTTTGCCCAACAGCTCGAAAAAGCAACCGTGCAACAATTACAACAGTTGGCATTCGTTTCACAATTTGCGAGAAAGGTGGCGCACGTTGCGCAAACCGAAAGCATGACTGTTGCGTTCGACTTTTAAGAGTTACAAGAAAAACTAGAACGAGACGACGAACTAAAATAACTTTTGGTTGATAGAACGTCTCTATGGATCCAGGTAGATGATACGATGTAACATTTCTTCTAGTACTGTCAGGCCGTACATATCGAAGACACTACGACACAAAGTTTTCACTCTGATCCGCGGCGTATCATACCATAGCGGTAGGGCCACTTGTCAGATAATTTGCTAGGAAAAGAGGACCCCTGTATCGGATCAGAGATCTGAACAAATCCGCCGATATCATCATTCTACCAGAGGTTAAATGGTACACTCACTCCCTCGCTCTGATTAATCGATTCTCGAGCTAATTCGAAGCACCACTATTGAACAATATAATAGCCAACACGATCATGATTAATTTCTATGACATCTGGAGATAGATTTGGTGCGCCCAAGACCATTATCATCGACCACAGTTGCCAATTCAAACTGGCACATCTCACGAATATGATTGAAGCCACAAGAATATAGACTTGGCTTTATCAACCGGCATTAAATTGGCTTGGAGGGCGCTGGCACCGATCGATGGAGGACGCATTAATATGTCAACAGACAATATTCTGGATCAAGGCCTTGATTTAAAGGCTGCGTTTGCGGATTTTCTCTATGGAACAGCACTTGGCATTCTAAGCGAATTTAACGCGAGCGAAGACTTGCTTGCAGATTTGAAATACTGAGTCGAAAAATTCCTCGAGCATATTCAACTGTTCTGCCCTACACCAACCGCTCATCAGGGCAAGCCACGATTTTTTCCTCGAACGGCTAGACAATAATGTCTTCAAAAATGTCGAAAGACAAAGAAAGAATTGTACCTGCATTACCGACCGAATTTGGCAAACCCAACACCGAAATCTCAAACGGTCATCAACGAAATAACGAATGACAATCATGTCATTTTTAACTCCACCTGACAAGGTGAATGGAAAGAGGGTCGATGTAGCAGTGTAGAACAACACAAACGTTTTTAACTTAAAACACTGGAGTAGCACCTCCGTTGCCTACCTGTCAACCCACATGGTTTAACGTGTTTTGTTAAATAAACGATCAATTATTGTAATCACTGACTTGACCGGCGAATGTCATAACCCATATTTACTTTTTTAATATTAGTTCTCAAGAAACGATTCTAACAAAACATTTAAACAATTATTATTTGGTAGATGTATTTTTGTTCAGGTGAAGTAATTTGGTATAATTCGAAAATCTCCACACCCGTTTAGAAGCCGAATCACCCACGAATCTAAATATTCGATAAGCCACGTAGTGCATCTGTTCTTGACTCGTTTTGCCAAGAGCGTTGCTACTTACCCAGTACAGGTCGCGATTCCCCACGGCCAACCAACTATTTCGCGTTCTGCACCTTGGGCTTATGGATAGACTTGCAGTCCTTAGCAAGGAGAGCGCTGATCTCTCTCCAACGACGATTATCATACCATCTGCACAGCCTCTCGTCTCTGTACTTGTGCATGTTACTTATTAAACGCTTTTTACACACAGACTCCATACCTCCGCGACCTAGGTCGAAATGAATTGCATCGCGTTCCTGGGAGGTCCTTCGCAAGAAGTACCACCCATTCCCATTAGTCAATTCATTTTCGAAATTTCTGAAGAAGCTTTGTCCGACGCTGTTCTGATTTACTCGAAAAATTCATCTCCGAGTCGAGCGTCAGTTCGAGGTACATCACCACTACTTCGACTCTATAATAGTCACACCGATCGACTCACGTTTTTCTCCAGCACAAGGCTGCAGAAATGGACAGTTGTCTATCTGCTTACTCGTTGTATCAATATACCAAGCTTGCCAGATATGTCAATTCCCAGGAGACCAGAGGGATCCTGATATGTTGCCTCAAGGGGCCCTCTGTAACACTCCCTCCAGTGTCTCAAATAGCAAATAATGGTCTATCAGATGGCATATGCAAAGCCTTTTCTAGCGTGCCTAGCATTCCTGCCCATCTTACGGAATTGGAGGTATTTCTAACATCGAGCGTTAGAAGGAGCGTTGCAAATAATACTAGTAATGAGGTTTTTAAATACCTTCCAAGCTTTGTCAAACATACAAAGTGGTTAGTATTCACATGACAGCTCAGGGCCTCCTTGGTGATTAGCGCGAGTCTTGCTACTTCTCAGCGACAAGGAAAATTACTTTTTTAAAGCAAGTGTGGCTGGTGCTGAGCGGTATGTCCGGTCGATTTCGAGACACCAGTTTGCGTAACTTTCCCAGGGTATCGCCAGAGTTTGGCGCTTATATGATGGTGGCTTCTTATAAGGATAGAGTCCATTCGCGTCTATAAAATGTTAAAGAAGGTGACAACCGTTAATGTATTGACAATTGGAAAGTCGTAAACATCAGCAAAATCGACCATGTGTTTATCACCATAATTGAGGGTGCCGAAGCATTTATCCAGGCATAATCATTGAGGTTACCAGCAATAAAGAAAGTCATATAGCACCAGAGCATTGAGTTTCTTATAGAGCGCACAATCTATACGTCATTTTTGGAGGACTCTTTCGCGTAGTAATGTTGAGTGCGTAAACATGGAGTTCTGTGTTTCCCAGAATTGGACCTAGTTTACCTCCATCCTGACATCTACTGCTATGTCGGGAAGACTTACCCCTGCCACTTTTATTTTGGTAAACCGCCTAGCATTATTCCATGCGGTTTTCTTAGGCGAGTCTTCGACTCGTCGACTTTTCCTAGTAAAGTGAGAGTAGGATTTTTCCTGGATGCCTGCCCTCAGTAATTTCATTTTTATTTTACTAGCGATAAAACTGGTGATATTACAACAAGCCGTTTTAAATTACTAGAGCTTGGGACAACGCGTCAGAATTAACGGTACCATGGGCGGATGCTATGCGTTGAAAATTAGTCCCTCTGTGATCGCATAGAAACTGATTATTGAAGTGTGGTGTTGTGGTTTCCAACACATCTGTTTCATTTCCATAGCAAAACCTTTCTCAGAAAGAAACATTTTGTATGAATTGTTCCTCCCTCCGCCTTCATGTAGGCCCACCACTGAATAAATGAGAAATTAAATATTGCCATCTACTAATCAAACTTCAAACAGTTTAATTACTAGCCTTTAAGAGTTGATACTTCGTTGCCTCCAAATTTATTAAATGATGATAATAAATGAAAAATGGCCTGCCAGGAATCATATATACAATTTGATCCTTCAAAAAAAAATAAACTTTCAGATTAAATATGAACTAGCAACTATTCCTTCACTTCACTTTTCCCCATTGTTTATTGATCCAAACCATATTGCAGTTAGCAACAAGCTGCGCAATATTCAATAGTTCTTTTGTTGGTAACTACTAGCTCCCGCGTACTGTTACAGAGAGTTACCCTATATTTCGACAGTAGTATAAAGTTATTGGATGTGTCTGAAAAATATATTGGTAAAACTGTTCTGAAAAACAAAGCATTGGAATGCCCACTAGCACGTTCAAGAGCTTTGTCTGAAAGGAAACGTACGGCCACCTCACAAAAAACAAAGTAGGTACCTGAATAGAATGTAAATCACATTGTTGCAATGATATCCAATTTTTAAGGAAAAACTCCTTCTTCAAAAGGTAAAGGGATAGGAATAGTTGACAAGAAAAAAACAAAAGTGAGCGTGAAATGCCCGAACAGCACATAAATGTACAACATGTTCACAGACGAAGTCGTCACATTGGATCAGAATGTGAACTCCCAAAGAATGTGAAGCTCCTTCGAAGGAACAGGCAAAATGGTGGAAGCTCTTTAATTTCGACATCGATACTGGTTGCCAAAATGCTTAGCTATTATAAAGGCATACTGAAAAAGATATGGAAACCACCTACTGTGAGTTCAAAAGGGCAGTGGTACAAATCTGGAGTTTTAAGTTTGGAATCCTTCCAAATAGTTGCTCCGAAAAAGAATGTTCCTTCCACATCAGGAGCGAATAAAAAATCTATCCCTCATACGGAAGATTGCGGAAAATAAAACATGAGGGAGTAAAGGAAGTGTAACAATGAAAACAGAAGAAAAATAAGAAAGGGTGGTATGAGCTCTACATAGAGGAATGGGAAGATTTGACTCTATCCATGATTCGTTCAACATGCACAAGGAAATGTACGACTTGATAAAAGTGGTAAAAATTTCAATTTTAAAACGTCAGGAACAGCTAAATAGAGAGAAATTAAAGATAGGTGGAATGGTATGAGTAGATGACCTACAAAAGGGGTTACATGAATGTAAATAAATCCTAGGTTATTGCCATGCATTGTAGTAATTCTTAAGAACGAAAATGACATTTCAAATCCTAAAAAATTCTCACACAAAACACAAATTGACAATTGACAAAATATCAGCAATCTACAGTTCCTTTTTAGATTGAGGTCGCTTTACCTGATTAAAAAATTCAGTCACATCAGGCAAGGCATTTTCATTAATTTTAATTAATTAGGAAAAAGCTTTCAACAAGGTGCAATATGCCTAGTACACCTTTTTCGGTTAGTTGAAATCAACACCAAGATATCATTCTCTTGCCAAATGGTACTGCAATCAGTTCACTTGTAAAAACCAGTTACTTCAGAATCAACTTCTCATTTTCTTATACAGGAGATTAAAAAACTACTGGACATCTAAAATATCTTTTAAAGTAATAGTCACTCGGGCCTATTTAAAAAAAAATAATCAAGGGCCTGGTTTTTTTGCGTCCCTACCCAAATCTAGAACTATTTGGCTAAGGTCCAAGACTCTTTGTGAGATGAAGCAGATTCATCCCCATTGGCCAGGTATTTGAGGAAAGATGTCACGATCTTTGAAAAAAGTAGCATGAAAGGCGTCACGAATAGTTTTGCCGACATAACTACGCACAAATTTTCAAAATAATCCGCAGAATTTGTGTTCTTTGTCATCAAGCGTTCGACCTACTCTTCGATGGATGCTTGTATCTTTTACCTTAACAAGAGCAGGGAGTATACAAACCCCTCTCCAACCATTGCCCTCAGGTTGGGTACTACCACAGATTTCGGATTTACGTACAAAAGAAAGCTAAACTGAGGGACTTGCCATTTCATAAAAAAAAAGTGGCACTTCGCCAGATGTTACAGTATTAGATATCGTGAAGTCCTCGGTTCGCCTCTTCAACTGCTCATCATCGTTAATATTATTGACAGGACCATCGAGAGACTTGAGGCCACCCGGAATTTATTTCGTTACGTTGAATAGGGCACTAAGATTATTGTCATTTGCTGCAGTTTCTGTCTCCCTGACACGCATAATAATAAATTATCTTTTGTCATTTTATGAATTATGGGGTTTGCCTTATAACGACCATATTTGATCCGCGGTGCACTCTGCGCTGTACTTTTTGAGATTTAATGCTGTAGAAAAGCCTAAGCACATCACATTCGCCTTCACCAGCAGCAACGCAAAGAAAATTTAGATTCCTACGCCTTTCGATCAGCCTATATATTTTGCGAGCCCAACAGCTGCATTTGGGCTATACAGAGGAGTGCTTTTGATGAAGACCCAATACTCATCAGTATTCCATAGCAAGGCGTCTGTCGTCTACAGCTGGTGAACGACAACCGGATCACGGATTTGAGTTTTTGGGCCAGGTTTGAGACTGATATCAGTGCCTATTTTGCTTCACATATTGAGAAAACTCCAGATGTACGAGAGTTGAAACCCGGTTCCTAAACCCTGTTTCCACATCACATTTTCAAAGAAAATTTTATGGAAAGCACTTTGACATTTGAATACCCATCACGGTTGCGATATCACCTTTAAATAAACCTGCCTTCGACTGCGCTGAGCTATTTAACCGACACTCTCGTCTGTATTGGGAGGCTTCGTTTGTGCATGACACTGCGTTATCTAAATGTTCCTCATTCTAAACCGCAATATTTCTATTCACAAAATTTTCTCCAGTCGCTCTGATTTTGCCGGGCTGATCTACTAACTAGAGCTCTATTCGAATGGATTAGGAGAGTAATCTAATGAAACAAAGTTGCAATTTGGGTATTTCGGGGGCGTAAGCGGCACTAAAGTTGGCGCGAATGTATCACTTTTTAAATTACTTTTTGAATCGACCAATTATCAGAGTAATTATCGAGCCGTGCCACGTAAATTACCATTTAAGATTGGAAATTATAGGCAGGAGCTGTAACATCAGGACTAAGTTATATCCTCAAGTTGGAATATAACGCGCTTATTCGCCATTCACTAGTAGGTGGAAGTATGCCGTAAAGAGGAGTGGCAGCTCCAGATTTTTAATAAATAATTGAGGATGGAATCAGCCTTGTTAACGAATCAAGCGGTGTTGAACTCAAGGTCTCCGATATTTTCGATGTCTCCAATATTACGTAAATTATAGCGAATAGGAGGACTCTTTAGACAGACAATGTTCATTTCATTGGAATTAATATGGAATTCAGTCTTCCTTTTTTTCCATATCCAATAATGTCCGTGGCTCAGTGAGAGAAAAATAAACGAGATCTGTAGAAACAGTCATGCATGCTTCCTCGACAAAAAAAAAACAAATCAAAAAATGGGGGAAACGGGGATGCACCTTCTAGATGATAATAACGGTAGGCCCAAAAAACCATATTGGATCAGGGCTTTGAAGTGTGTTAGAGCACTTTATTCAAGATCGTAACGGTACACTACAGTACACTGTAGGAGACAATGTGATCAGCATTGCGCTCACCCGGGATTATTACCCTGATTTGGCTAACGTACTCATTTACAACTAAGTTGACTTTTATCCGACATCCAGTCGTGATAATATATCCGCCTGCCACCAGCAAGATTTGAATCGCGAGCTTTCGCTACGACAGACCAGGGCTCTAACAAACTTCAGCCACATTGCAAACCTTCTAGATGGTTTTTCATTAAGATCCGTCGCCTAGTTCGTTATTCTCAAGGAATTCCTGATATTCTGGTATAAAGGGGGCTTTACACGCAACGATAAATTGTAGCAATTTATCGTAACGATCAGATTGTTACAATTTATCGTTATGTGTAAACGGGAGATTGTAGCGATTTATTGGGATTGGAGTTGGAGTGGATGGTTGATGCCGGCCGGCATCAATTTCTGGGAATCGTAACGATTCTTCACCTTTCTCACCAAACAACCGATGTACAGCGACAGCAACACTACTTCCTCCATGGTTAAAGCTTTTATAAAGACTGGGGGGTCGATGTAGGGTGACATTTGACAAGAAATCGTTACAATTTAGCGTAGCGTGTAAACAGTGCTCTACTCTTTCGATTTGTTGGAGCGATAAATCGTTCAATGAATTGTTACGATTTATCGTTGCGTGTAAAGCCCCCTTAAGTCATCGTTCCACCAAAGGTAAGGCGCACCTAGTCGTCTTTTGCTCTAGACATTGCTCATATAGACTACCCAAGTAGAGTATTCTTCATCTGTTCGTATAAAATAACCTGTCTTTAGTCGTCTGTTGAGTTTGAGTAGAGTCACGGTAACGTTTAAAGATTTCATTGCTTGCAGACACCGGAATCGTCCACCCTTATGAACGCGACGAGGATTCTCCGGAAGATCTTCTTCTCTTGTCGGACTAAGAGCACGCAATTTTTTCGCTTTTGATCCAAGTTTCTGAAGAATACAGGAGGATTGGTAGAATTCAATGACTTATCCAGTAAGAGCTTTGACTTCAGGAGATACAATTTGGTTGGAAGAATTTTGGCAGGCTAACGTAAATTCTGTTGGCTGACAACAGCCATGTTGACTTTATTTGTTTATTTTGTTATCCCTTGGGATGTTTACTCTAGATAAAGGGATGGTTTTTCCAAATTGTATTTTCTAATATGCAATTGTTCAGTATATGAGTAATAGGCTCAATCTGAAGGAACGTTCGTTCTTAAACATTATATTGATCCCATTAGCAATGGACTTGCTGAGAATGGGACCTTTATGCTCACTCCTCAATCTCGGATCGTTGTTTTCAGTTTCAAGTTTAACAGAACACACAATTATGCGTCTCCCTGTCACAATCCACGGAAAATGTCAACCTAGCTAGTCTAATTAATTTCATTGGATTGTTGAATTCTCTTATGCACGTGTAAAGGCTTACTTTGTCTACTCTTAGAAGAGACGAGGCCCAGTATATGCATTGCAAAGCAACAAAAGTGGGCTGAACATAAAAAAAATATGAGAGTGAAGTAAGTTACCCACTTGGTTTTTCACAAAAAAGTAAGATCTCTCTTTGCATATGTTTGTATTGACTGGTGCCTGTTGCCAATTTTCGGCTCAAACCTCTCTCTGTGCTGCGAAGACTCGGAAAAGGGACCTCGGCCATACATTCCGGCCACCTTTCGCAAGGAAGTGTTCCACGCAGTTCACGACTTAGCGCATCCAGGCATCAGGACAACAAATCGTTTAGTCACCGATAAATACTTCTGGCCCTCCATGAACAAGGATGTCAATTCCTGGGCCAGAGAGTGCATCGCATGCCAGAAGTATAAAGTCTCCAGGCATGTAAGGAAAGAAGTGGGCTCATTCCCCCGCACTACCAAGCGGTTCCACACAATACACCTCGACATAGTAGGGCCTTTGCGAGACTCGCACGGTTATAGGTATTGTCTCACAATCATCGACAGGTTTACGCGGTGGCCTGAGGCAATACCTCTGAAAGACATTACGGGGCAATCATGTGCCGAAGCCCTCTGTCGAGAGTGGATACCTCGCTTTGGCGTCCCTGCAGTGGTCATCACTGACCAGGGAATGCAATTTGAGTCCACCCTTTCCTCCGAGCTAGGCAAACTCCTTGGTTTTAAAGGCCAGCGGACTACTGCATACCACCTGCAATCCAATGGGATGCTAGAACGTTGGCACCGGACGCTGAAAGCCGCCATTATGGCACGTGACGATCCGTCCTGGTCCCAAGTCTTGCCTCTCGTCCTACTCGGCCTACGTACAACCCGACGAGAGGGATTTGCTGCCAGCCCTCGGAGATGGTATACGGGGAGAACCCAAGACTCCCAAGCGATCCGGTCTTCGACAAGAGATCGGGTCTCACAGAGTCGGGGTTGGTGCGTCTGCTGAGGGACAATCTTCGACGCATAAAAGCCACACCACCCACCCGACACTCGTCCACACCTGCCTGTTCGCTCAAGGAACTGGACACGTGCACGCACGTTCTGGTCAGGACGGATGCCGTCCGGAAGCCGCTGCAGCCTCCATATGAGGGCCTGTACCGCGTTCTCGAGCGGGGAGAACATTTCTTCCAGCTCGAGATCGGTGGACACGAAAAGGCGGTCTCTCTGTCCGTACCTTGTATGATTTCACTAACTTGAGAAGCTGAGTTACCACTAGAAGATAGACAGACAAACAGCTTGGTGGATTGTGATGGGTTTTTGTGATAATCGTGAACTTTCATATAAAGTTCAATTTCACTTGCGGACTAAAAGAAATGAAGTGAGCGACGAACTAACATCATTTGCTGTTTGGCTATGCTTCATGTAATTAAAATGTCAAAACTTGAACACACAAAAGAACAAAAACTCAACTGATACAAAATTTGGGTTTTTTTATGCAAATTATTCGTTCAAAACCACTTGATGATATTTACCATCCAATCAAAGCAAGCAACACCAAATCAAAATCTCTTCTCCGCGGACATTATCTATTTTCCCACGGTCCGATCTCAAAATAAAAAGTTGCATCAGCATCGTCCAGCTAACTTGCTGTCATCGAACCGAAACAACTCCATTTATTTGTCAAAATATATCTAAAACCCTTTCTGGGTCTTCTCAGCACCGTATCTATATAGATCTTTAGACCATTCTGTATTTACTGAAGTTGCCAACTAAATACTAAGTAATTGCAGTTGATTATGCAATCAAGTTTTCCTACAACAAAACCGAATCTAAAAAAGGCTTTTGTTTGTATATTTGAAGCTACTCTGTCACCAATATTTCCAAAACTTGAATGATTATAATGACCTCGTTTGGACACATCTAATTTATGCTGGAGGAAACAAAAAATATAACAAAAAACAGAGAAACCATTACAAATGGTTGATTGAGAAGGCGGAAAGGGGGAGAGGCACCCAGGCTGACGGGAACGAATAAAAATCAAAGACATGATAGTTTTTTCCCATGCTCCGAAAACCGCACAAGGTACAAAAAAGTAAGACGGGAAACCATTGAAAATCTTTCAAAGCAAATTACCAACAACATAAATAAGACCATTTAATAATGATGTTGACGATGATAATGATGATGATCATGATAGCAATAAAGACTCTCAGAAGGCAGTTCAAACTCGACCAGAGAGTTCAGGAGTGAGGTCCTCCAGTCGTTGGGGTGATCCCGGTTCTAGCATGGAATGCGGCATCACATTGGGGGAAATATTCTTTCTTTAGGAGTGTGTGATGCATATATTATTCAGATAAATTGATCAACAGATTGAAAAATAATCCACACAGAAACTTGGTTCAGGGTGACTTCAATCTCAAACGAATGAGTACTTCCGGAATACAACAATGCCACTTCTGAAATATCTTTTCGAGAAATTAATAGTCGAACATTTGCCTCGATACTTGCTATCTTGGATGGTTGGTTATTCCGCCTTGAAGAAGCGCATTTTCATCCCTGAAGCTATAAGACTGATCGCAGCCTATCGGATTTGATCACGTCTGCCCCAAAGCACCTACGATATTTGATCTGATTCTAGGTACTGGTCTCCACTCTCAACGGACTCTATAATCATCACTCTGATTTATCTTTCGATCAATGAACCATATATAGTAAAGTCTTGATCATTGGAGATAATCTCAGGCCCATGGGATAATTAATGCGACTGTCACCGAAGTAAAAATCATAATTCGTCCGGTCGGACTGGTTCTCGGGGGCAGGTTTTCTTGGGCTACTACCATTCCATCCACAGCACACACGGTATACGTAAATAAGTTGGGAAACGGTGTCACTGAAACCCACACGCATGATCGAACCACACCGTTGGGGACAAATACATGGGACTTGGTCGTTGCACGGGAACTTGTCTGTATTGATAGCTCGGTGGATGCATTGGAATCGAATATATTCGTGGGATTGTGGTTTCCGCATTTTAGTTGATCCATCTGACCAGTCTCATGCAAGAGCCTGGTCCACTGATGCGAGTGAGAATCTCACGAAAGTTCAATGAGGTTTTACAGGAGTGGGCAGAAGGAAATATCGGCCATGCGACAGAGAAGCAAACGGCGTCCATATATGCGAGAGCTGGTATACTGAATGCTTGATTATGACGAAGATGACGTGACAATTGTGCGAATTTATGCCAAGAGCCTTTCCATGTCTCCAATTACCAAAGCCAACCGTGACGAACAAGTGAAGAGCATCTATTCAAAGGATTTCGGTTACATTAGGGCTCGCGTAACTCCATCCCTTGGCTTTTCAGACCAGACTTTTCAGCATAAGAGATGTGTTAAGTGACGATACAGAAGCTTCTTCGTCTTTCTCCACATCGTTGTTGGCGACACGGACGACTTAGGTTACAAACAAAAGCCTCACGTTGTAAACACGAAACAATGGAAGTAGGACTGGTGACTATTCCGTATTATGATATTGTGTACATGGAATATACTCAAGTCAATGGGACCGAGTTGATGCCGCTGCCTAAGAAGCTTTCATGATTATGGTACTCGAAAACTGCCTAACCATCAGCCATTGTCCATGACTTGAAATAATTAGCAAATGAGTTCATAAAGTCAGCTAATGAGGCGTTCGGCTGAAGGCTGACATAACTTCACGAAATCACCCATTCAACACCGGCGATAAAGTGAATCAGTCATGCCGATTATTAACTATCATGGAAGCCCTCTAAAAGCTAGAATCAATACAGAGACTTCAAGGTTATCTAGTCATAAAATTTGCATGATTTCGCCTTTTATTCATCTTTTTTCCAAATTGGATTGCAAGATGTTCCTCCGTCTTTATAAATGATTAAGGACCAAGATGAAGCTGCAAATGTTGCTCTATTGATTTAACCGAACTGAGATGTAACCCCTGACATCTTAGAGGACATGCAACAAAATAAAACTTGTTTCCATAACTACAGTCCATTTTATGTTGTGCGAACTGTAATTCAATTCTAACGAGTCCACAGCATACACATATGTACACATTTCTGATTGCTTTGACGAAGTAACAAAACGACTGGATGATGTTGATGGCGACAAAACAAGCCAAAGAACAGAATAAACGAGGACAGGAAGGAGGAGGTCGTGGTAGCAGTGGCTAACATCAAAACAAGGAATAATTTTCTTTCCGAGACCCTCTGTACCCGCCCACTTTTCCGTCTATCCACTGCAAGAGTGGAAGCGAAACTAGGCTACATCCTTTGTACTTTCCCTGCATCGCTGCCTCCATCGTTTCACAACGAAAAACCACTCATCTCTAGGGTAAATACGCAAAAAATACATGCATATAGAGAACATTTATATGGACATACATGTATTTAAATATGTTCAGCACATCGCCCTCCATGAACAGATGTATCATCCCTTATGTCCCTTAAGGACGGTGGGAGGGAGTGGAGACGGACAAATGATGTTAAGTGTTATGTGGCTTTAGCCACAGAATATATTGCAAGAGATAGAAGGAATGGTCCATAACAAGGTCTTGAGCATGCTGCTGTCATAAGCATCACATCGCACTTTGCATTTATGCGTTGCTCCCTGCCTTCTCCTGAATGTGGTGCTGGGGTTTTCGGTTCTTCCATCCGCCTTGTTATTGCCACACTAGTTATGGCAAAGCCGCACGTCAACAGCTAGCTTGCAACGGGGACGACCAGCCGAAGTGAACACAAATTTCCTGCAACCTCCTTTTTTCTGCATTCCATTAAAAACGTGACTTTTAACCACTAATGCTATGCACTTCCGGAATGGCAGTATGTGTGCAATAAAGTGTATTTTTCATCCTTTGCTTAGTTAGGGGGAAGCTCAGTTAGGTCTACTAATAGGCAAGCGAGCATTCCAGGGATCTAAGGCGTCGTACGTGTATATTTTGGTCTCATTAGTTTTAGCATCCGCTTGAGTGACACGGGAAATCGCTTGTAAAGGCACGAGACGGGAGATCTGGCACGACTAGAAGGATGCTCCGTTCCACTCAACGAAGACAATGGCTCCGAAGCCTCCACACTGCCTAGTTGCAAGAGCTACAGCGATTTAAGAAGTTTTTAGTTTTTTTCACTCAATTTTGCGTGCTGATGCTGAACTAACTGAATTAAGTGGGATTGAATGGCAGCTTTACTACGGTAATTGAATATGAGTTAATAAGTCGGATCTCGGAACTTCCCAAAAACAGAATTAGGATAACTATTTTAATCGTTCAATGGTCTATTGAGCCGGATTTTATCGATAACCACACGGTCATGGTATCCTCATAGATTTCGTCGGTATGTAGGCTACGGAATCGTCGATCCTCATGTACAGGGCCAAAAGTTTTCCGGAGGATTCTTCTCTCGAACGCGGCCAAGAGTTCGCAATTTTTCTCGCTAAGAACCCAAGTCTCCGAGGAATACATGAGGACTGGCAAGATTGTTGTTTTCTACAGTAAGAGTTTGGACCCTATGGCGAGACTTTCCGAGCAGAACAGTTTTTGTAAACTGAAATAGGCTCTGTTGGCTGACAACAACCGTGCGCGGATTTCATCGTCGTAATTGTTAAAGAGGACGCATGATAGCGCATCGTCTTGTCGTAGACTGTTGTTGAAGTTGAATGGTCTTGAGAGTGATCCTACTGCTTTTATCTGGCCTCGCACATTGGTAAAGGTCAACCTAGTCAGTGTTATCAATTTCGTCGGGATATCGAGTTCTCTTATGATCGTGTACAGTTTTGCTCTGGCAATGCTATCATAGGTGGCTTTAAAGTCGATGAAAAGATGGTGTAACTGATGTTTTTCCATCTCTTGCTGCACAGAGAAAGACTGATCTCTTTCTGATTTGTGTGGAGTGTAAGCCTCTTTGGTATGGACCAATGATGTTCTGAGCGTATGGGGCTATCCGGCCTAGCAAGATAGCGAGGAATATCTTATAGATGGTACTCAGCAACGTGGTACCTCTATAATTGCTGCACTGTGTGATATCCGCCTTTTTACGCCTGAGACAGATAATGCCTCTTTGCCAGTCATTGATGTCCCATACCTTGAGCACAAGTTGATGATACATAGTAACTAAAATAATACTGGAACGCATCAAACACCCGGAAAGTTTAATCTACGAGAGCGGAATGGCTTTTGGTCTGGAGCTTCATGCACAGATTATTTCAACGTTTTCTAATTCATTGTTGAACAGTGTGTGAAATATAGCGTTTACAGGGAGTGTATAGGAGATATTTCGGAGACACTGATATCTATTATCGAAACAAATTACGATGGCGATTGCCCAGAACGTCACGTGTTGTATCGAACCAAAGTTTCAAAGTAATTTGAAATTGGAGTCCAACAATCTAGATGTTTTTCGTGATGTCTTTTCGGGAGTATATCGATCGTGTCAATAGACTATGATATCTTTCCTCAGGCAGCTCAAGCACGCTTATGGTATCTACTTTTTCGTGTAACTAACGTTGGGCTTTGGCCAAATGGCTTTGGGTTTGGGGAAGGAGGGGAGGAGAGCCGATGAATGCCAACAAAATCTATATTCTCAGTCTGACTGGTCACCGTAGTCTTCTTATTTGAAAGTGATTAGATTTTTGTCTGCTATTTGTAGTCTGGAATAAAATTGCTAGCTTTGTACTGATGAAGGGTGTAAGTTGCTCGCGAAATATATATTTACATTAAAAACCAAAAATTGCGGTTTGGAGCAAGCTACCCCTTGTCTATCAATTTCCTATTTGCATTCGTGGGCGGACCATTGTAGAGGTTGAACAATATTCCACTTGTGTGTATATGCTTCTAGCGAAAGTAAATAAATGTCGCAAAGCAATTATTTTTTATTCTGCATACACCAGTATTTTGGCAAGAACTTTTCCTAGTATACGCAGAATAAAAACTAATTGCCTAGCGACGAAAATGATGTCTGTCTTGTGAGCACTGTTTCTACCAGCAGAAGCACCAAACTCGATGTTACTCGACATGTTAACGATGCTAAATCTGCATCGGCTGTTTTGTCTAAAATCTTGAAATGCAGATGCTTCAAGACTATCAATAACGCAACGTTTTTATACGCCAATGTGCTCTCTGTTCCGTTATATAGTAGATGCACATAGAAAGTGACGAAGACCCGAAGCCTACATTAACATCTGCCTCCGTGATGTCATCAGTGTATTTGGTCCGATACAATACCGGCAGACGTGTTGATTAGAAACGGATAGGTGATATTCAAACTAAGGGCGACGACTCCTTTGCAGGGTGTCATATAATGGAACGTATCATCTCAGGTTAGGCATCATGTGGGTCATCTTAGAAACCCGTTGCACAAAAGAATGCAGAAGAGGAAGGCCTCTCAGAGAGGCCCGGAAGGAGTGGAGCCACATCGCTGGAAGCAGACAATGATGGCGTGAAGGTCCATTGCGCGTCCTCTAGTTCATTTAGAAGATAATGGTGAACAATGAGCTCCTTCCAAAAGCACATACTTTTACGGTCTTTTTCTAGATCAATGAAGGCTGAGAAGTTCAGCTTTGACAAGACGACCAAAAACAAGCAAATGAATTGTAAGCATTACAGGTGAGGATGGCTTGAAATTATTGACTTTTGATAACAACAATGCCTTGTAGATTAGTAGTAAATAGACAATTGAATACGTCATACCTAAAGAGCGGGATTGGGTCTGATATTGACCCTAAGCCCTCACTTGATAGGGTAGGGTAGTTTCATTTTATTAATGCCCTCACGTCTAAAAATTAATGGCCCTTGGTGACACAGTCTTGGATTTTCTTAACAGGGAACAATTTCTCGCTTTTGCCAAAACTAATGCCAGAAAAAACTTAACAATTGGAAAATGGAAAGAAAGTAACGTTGAAATGGACAGCGGGATGTAAAGACAGTGGTATACGGCAATGAACCTTTCAATGAGAGAAGAGGGGGAAGGCTCTCATATCATATTAGATTGTCTGGTACTTGCGCAGTGAGGGAATTCTACCAGGGAAATAGCAAAGTCGTGTATCGTCTAGCTAACGGAACAGGACTATTCACACATGCTATGCAGTTTGACGTCATAAAAACTGATGCAACAGCCCAGTATCAATGGAGCTACTGTATTAACTGGAGGGGCATCGATATAGCGCTCATCCCTTAACCCTAAAAGACCGAATCAAGCGGAACAAGAATATTAGAAACAGAAAAAAGGGCGAGGGAACGTGACTATAATGGTAAAAAGCAATCTACCTATAATATTTTTTAAAGGCCATTAGGGAAAGCAGCAGCATATATGACATACTCATAGAAATGTGATTACTTCTACGGATACTCATTAAATAAACTTGCAATGTTAGGTTATATTTCGATGTTTACTGCTACACTAAGTATCAAATCTTCATATCTTTAATAATAGAACATCAATAGATGGTGTTATGTCCGAATAGCTGAGTGGTTAGAGCGCGAGGCTGTCGTACGGAAGGTCGCGGTTCAAATCTCACTGGTGGCAGTGGGATTTGTATCGTGATTTGACGTCGGATACCAGTCGACTCAGCTGTGAATGAGTACCTGAGTCAAATCAGGGTAATAATCTCGGGCGAGCGCAATGCTGACCACATTGCCTCCTAGTGTACCGTTACGGTCTTGAATGAAGTGCTCTAACACACTTCAAGGCCCTGATCCAACATGGATTGTTGCGCCAACGATTATTATTATTATCAATAGAAGATAACAAAACAGTTCTTTGTCTTCGTCCAGTTCCCTCCTTTAGGGAGTACCTACATCTGGCATTGTTCTGCCATTTATTCTGAGACTGTGCTGTGGTTTCATTAGCATCACACTCAGTGTTGGCCAGTTGGGAGCACAAATATCCATGATGACCAGGATTCCAACCAGGGGTAACGAAATTGAGAGTCTGGCGACGACCAACTGAACCACCGTGGCGTTCAAACAGCAAATCCTGGTTAACAACGGGAGCGGTTGATGTTACGCATGGATCAATGGCCGCCATTACACTCTCAAGAATTGCTACCGCACCCCAAACAGCATCATAGACGAATTGCAAGAAAAATTAAACTAAATTGAAAATAAAACGAAATCAATATATAGCAGCAGAATAAGGTATGGTCCTGCAGACCGCCGAAGCAGAAAACCATTAGGTATGGCAGCGAGGATGAACCTAATTGGTGCAATCAAGGTTTTTAGCTGCACGTTTAGACGATCGAGGAAACTAGCGGAGGCAGTGACAAGTTGGAAAATTCTCGAAGACCAAACGGCCAGCGTCTAGCATATATTGCAAAAATGCAACTGACAAGAGAATTCCAGTAATCAGCACAAAAGAAAGCACGCGTAAGTGCAACACAGTAGAGCCGAAGTTAGACGTTCCCTTCACTAAAATAAAAAAAACACCGAAACAACCTTGGGATAAATGCCAAAATGCAAGTCAATACTACTGTGAGAAATGAAATGCCAAAATAAGCGGTTATATCTGAATTTAGAAAAAAAGTAGGTGCAAAATCCCGAGGGCCAAATACAGTGGACCTGCTACGATAAAAGAAGAAGCAGCCAATGAAAACATTGAAAATTACGATAGCAGAAATCTAGAGGGTGAAACGAACGAACTTTAAAGCCGTTGACTCAAGAAAAGCTCAGCAACAAAGCACCAGGTTATGGCGGAATTTCATTGCAAGAGCTAGAAGAAGTTACTAGAGATAACTTCCACCTGACCACAAATATTGTAGTTATGTACGACATATCTGTCAGCTGCTTTTCTTGTAGGAGGGGCGAAAGCTCATTTTCATCAACAAGGAAGAAGAAGCGCAGAGGCATATGCCAGGAAAGTTATAGAAAGTACCATAACTGCATAATTCGAAGATAGACAGTTTGCCTGCAAACTGATTGAAGGTTTAGTTATCGTTCGGGGTGTGTGTGATCGGTTCTGAACATTGCTTCTCAATGCAAAATAAAGGACATGGAAGCAACCCAAAAACAAACAACAAGTCGGGAAACCGGAAGCTGAACGCTTGAGGTATGAAAGGTTTTGTGGATTTCTTTTATAGAAAATTTGAGTGAACAATTGCTCTATTAGTACCTAACACGTCATGTATGCATATATAATGTGAGAATATTCACTTTCGCGTGATATTCACATTCAAAGTTTTGAATTTGCACCAAAGCGGCAAATTTAACCTATTATAACTTTGTGAGTAACGGTGCGATTACCACCAAAATTGGCAGGATGATGTCATAACCAATATTGCTTCCTGAGCCTAAATGAAGTTAATGGAGGTTTTGCAGTCAATTACTAAAAATTATAGCAATATACTATTATGATAATAATAATCGTTGGTGCAACAATCCATATTGGATCAGGACCTTGAGGTGTGCTAGAGCACTCCATTCAAGACCGTAACGTTACACTACAGGATCACAGTACCTTGTAGGAGGCCATGTGGTCAGGGAACTCACGTACTCATTCACAGCTGAGTCGATTGGTATCCGACGACAAATTACGATACAAATTCCACTGCCACCAGTGAGGTTTGAACCGCGACTTTCCGTACAACAGCCTTGTGCTCTAACCACTCAGCTATCCGGACACAGCAATATATTATTATTAACTTTATTTGAACAGATATCGATATGGATACCCCATTTGACTATATTTGATGAAAAAAAAATTACACCCTTCTTTTGCACCCTCTTAAGTTCGGCGTAGAAAAATTCAATTCACTGTATGCATGAACGTTCACAGTTCTTACCTTTCCACCAAATTTGGTTCTAACCGTTATAACCATTTCTAAGAGAAATGCGTGTGAAAGACAGACAGATAGTAAACCGCCTTGAATAAGGTTTTGTTTTACACAAAAGCTTAAAAAGGAAGGTGTGCCGGAGAAAGTGGGAACCACTTGGAAGCAATGCGATTCTGATATCTGAAGAAGGAGGAATAGGAGTTCCGAGATGTTTTAGTCGGTAACCGTAGCGCATCCCCTTAGCTATTTTGCAAAAAAAATGTATTACAACCCTTGCTTCTGACTAAGGTCACGTGGTAAAATGACATAACTTACTTTTGAATTTAGCTACTTATGGACTGGAATTCATTCGGTCCTATCTTTCAGGAACTCGAACCAACCTTATGGTATAGCGAGGATAAGTTCATACTTCTTAATCAACATGAGGTAGGGCGGATATGTATACACCCTAGTGCCAATTCACACGCAGAGCAGACTGAGGAACTCGACTTATGATCGACGAGAGAGTCTGATGGCATAAGAACTGTAGCGAAAAATAGCAACACACACAGGAAACGCAGGCACCGAATCAGGCTGAACTTAAAGATTAAGATTAATATAAGTCTCTCAAAATAACGCATTCGTAAGAAGCAAAAAACAACTTTTTCAGAATAATATGTATCCTGAGCGATAACTAAACCTTTCGTAGGGAAGTCATCTAGTTGGGTAGTTGAAATAGGGCGAAGAAACTATCTTCATTAACTGGGATATACCAAGATAATCGAGATAATATTATCCTGAGACTTTCCGTAACTTTATGGACAGATAGAAAACGTTTCTCCCCATTAACATCACTTAAGTATAGAGAGAATAAGGCAACGGATTGGTTTTTACCCCAAACCCTGTAAGTGTATCAGCCAGGATCTAATCGCATACTGAAACTTTAGCTTCAAAAACATAATAGCTTCAGACACGCAGACCTCCAGAATTTGAAGTAGTTCATGAAAATAGCACCCCTCCCTGAGATGTCCTGCTGGGTGAATCAAATGGACGTGGTTGGCGCAAAGGACAGCGCGAATATTTATGAATAACCCAGTACTTTGGAATACATTCCATCCACTCGCTCTTGAAATTAATGCCGAGTATTGAGTTAACTATTATGTGTATCTAGCCTGCATGGCTGCCTATTATGAATTCGAATGAAACGAAAAAATGCGCAAATATTAATTGAATTACTTCTACAACCTACAGATATACTAATCAGAGATAACGATTCGCGTCATGCCCAATCCTTGCTTCAACATAGCAAGCATGCAGACTTCCTGCTGTGTTGGCTGGCTACCACTAAAACTATTTGTTTCCATGTACTCGGTGCGTCTCTCTACTAAATTCATGATAATCTCCACTGAATTAAAGCCGATGGTAATCTTAACTAGGCGCGTTAATTGCATAAATGGCAACTGATGCCGATGTCATCTTTAAGAAAATCGTTAAATTACAGCGAAGACATTCAACTGGGAGGGGGAGGAATATGGAAAAACATTTGTCATCGGAGAAGAATGGAGTTTAGCATGCCGGCCGGCCAAGAGGGCTGAGGTTGATGAGGGCGAAGATGATGGACACAATTGGAAGTGAAGTGTGGGTTATTCGGGATTGCTGTACTCACGTTAATTGGACTATGTATTTTGTTTAAATGTCTTTCGTAATTATCGACTCGCTTTTGCTTTGAAGGTTTTTGAAAATCATGTCATATTGTATTTGCTTGCCTGCCTGTCTGCCTATCAGAAACAGTTGATTTGAAAAGAGTTGAACGCAATTTCGATTTCGATACGATAGTTGGAAGGATATGGGGATTGTTATTGGCCTATTTTGCATGACCTTAACATAAAGATCTCATCATACATTTGAGAGGTATGAAATATAAGGGTATAAGGGAAACCAAGGTATAAGGCTACCAAGTACTCACTTGGTACAGGACGAAAAACAACTCCAACCAACATTTATTATTCAATTTCTCTATTAGCAACTAAAAGAAAAGTGCATATGGAGGATAATCATATGCATTTATATAATCCGGGAAACATCCATCCAGAAAGCCAGGATGTCGTGGCATTCATGGTATACTATTTATCGTTACTCTCTTCTCATCTCTGAAAAGATAAAGAAAGTCTAGTCAACCCAACATTACTGGCGGATATCAGAAGGAAACAGAGGTTATTGGTAGCCAATATTTATTAAATTTTTATATAAAAGAATTCTCCTTTGGAATACCCTTGTCTTTCCGTTGATTAAAATACTGTCTCTACTGTCACTTAAAAACGTACGCATTGCTCCATTGTTTGATTTCATTTGATGTATGCTTTGACAAGATTTGGAAATTTGCATTGACTCAATTGTTGCTTCGTTTCAGGATCTTAACCAAAGCAACATTATTGATCGTTTACGACGACCTTGGAGAAAAAGATTAAAAAGGCAGGTAAAAAGGTACAGCCGCACTGGTCAAACAGGAAGAATAAGGATAGGAGAATACAACTTTCAGACCGTTGACAATTTCTCTTATCTAGGGTCGAAAATCACAACCGATAACAGCTACGATGATGAAATCCACGCACGGTTGTTGTCAGCCAACAGAGCCTATTTCAGGTGACAAAAACTGTTCCGCTCAAAACGTCTCACCATAGGGTCAAAGCTCTTACTGTACAAGACTATGATCTTGCCAGTCCTCATGTAGTCCTCGGAAACTTGGATTCCTAGCAAAAAAAATTGCGAACTCTTGACCCCGTTCGAGAGAAGAATCTTCCGAAGAATTTTTGGCCCCCTACATGAAGATGGACGATTCCGTAGCCTACACAATGACGAAATCTATGAGCGATACCATGACCGTCCGGTTGTGGATAAAATCCGGCTCAATAGGTTATGGTAGGCGGTTCACTTAATCCGTATAGATGAGGATGATCCCACCCGGAAAGTCTATAAGGGCAATATCTATGGTAGAAAAAGAAGACGAGGCAGACCCTGCCTAAGATGGAGCGATGGCGTAGGCCAGGACGCCAAACAGCTTTTAGGGATATCGAATTGGTGGACCCTCGGCGCAAAACCGGGATGTCTGGAGTTCCTTATTAAGGCAGACCTAGACAATATGTTTTCTTGCGGCTTTCTCCTTTCGTGAAATCAGTAGGCATGAGGCACGAGTTAGACAGCTACCTCTGCCGTCCACAAATCGTTGATGCACTCAACTAAACACCAAATTACTCAAGGTAGCGCCAGCGATCTATTGGTAATTTCCATTTTCAAGATTTTTGTTGATTTGTCCGAAAGAAGGATTTATGTCACTTGATGACAACTGACATTTCACATTTTTTTAGGAGGGAAAACCACTTCAGTCATGAACTTTCTCGATAGTGTCAGTTTTGTAAATTGTTAATAGAATTTTAGTAGTTTTGCATAATGTTTTCCGAGGGGAAAAACTTCACGCTATGCATTTTTTATGCTGCTTTGCATACTAATATCGGCATAACAGAGCTTCCGCTTTCACCACTTGCAATATTAACCATGCAGGACATATAAAAGCATAGTAATGGTAGTAGAATTCATGTTGTTATAGTCTGGTTCTAGCCGGTTTGGAGCTAGTAAATCCTCTTCTCTCATTCAACTTAACTTGAATAATGCAGCTACTAATGTTAAACTTGGCTTTAGATGCACAGATTTATTATTGAAAGAGGAATTCAGTGCCCTATTGAGATAGTGTCTGCTCTGTGAACACAGCGTCAACAAATCACTCACAAAAGGCGGCTAAAACGGATAAATATTTGTGAACTAGTAACCTGCATATATCATATTTTTATTATGGTTCAGAAATGGCTTAGAGGTGCACTGCTTTTACGGTTGTACTCCGGAATGCGAGAACGCTTCTTGACAACGTATCAAGTTTCCTCAGAGTTCTTACCTACTCCAACTTCAGTGAGAATTTTATCGATAGAGGCTGGGCAGTTTGACGGAGGTATAAGCATGAATCCGGTATCGAATTAATACTTACTGTATTCACTAGTCGCGCCTTCACATCCCAGAAACTGGTATTAAATTATTAACTGTAAGATTTCAATCCAGATTATGCAGTACATATCTCAATATTACAGTGTTACGCACCAATGGAAAAGCCATGGAGAAAAAGGCTTTGAATGAGCAACTTAATGCAGTCTAGAAAAAATTTCCTAAAGTTGACACTAAAATCATGCTGAGTGATCTAAATACCAAGTGCTCTCTGGTAACCCAAGTGGTTAGAGCGCTGGGTTGTCGTAGCGGAAGACCGCGATTGAAATTTCACTGGTAACAGAGGGAATTTCTATCATGGTTGGATGTCGGATACCAGTCAACTCAGATGTGAATGAGTACTTAAGTTAAACCAGGGTAATAATCTCGGGTGAGCGCAGTGCTGACCACGTTGACCCCTACAGAGTGCCGTAAAGATTACATTAACAGCCATCAGATCATTAGTTGATGATTCCTAGCCTACTTTTGCGTGTTGCATTCATTTGTTCATACTGCATCGAACTCCGAAGCTCAATACGATCCAGTTTCGGGAACGGTTGTCAACCGGCAGTGGGGAAACTACATATGGTGAACGGACGGCCACGTTCGGAAGAAGCGCCGTAATCTAGAAGCGTATAGACGAACCTAAGGAACACAAGGCTCTAATTGCCGCTGTTATGGCAAACGTGATGCACTTGAGGCCCGGATGTGCGCATATTACAAAAGGAAATTTGCCATTTCGTTGGGAAGGCAAGCAGAAGTTAGCGAAAATAATAACGAGATGGTCACAAGTCATGTGATGGTGCGATCAGGGACATTAATGGTACACTTCTTACCCACGATTACAGAGAGCTTAAGAGTTGGAAGGAATATTTCGCCACCGTTTCCAACACCTGTTGTAGATGAAATGGCCTGTCACCCCAACATGCAGATGAGGACTGCGCCTCCAAAGAGAAGTGAAATAATTTCCACTACTAACAAACTCGGCTTCACGGTCTCCCTATGGGGCTATTCCTTACAGCCCTTGGAGTCTTAACAGAGTTGCTACTTTCACTTATCTGTAAATCGTAGAAGAAAGAGTACGGAAGGTAAGAATGGTAAGGATTCCAGAAAAGGAAGAAACTACGAGGTCGTATGAGAGCAACATATGATGGCGCAAAGTGTCGCGTGTTGCATCGACAATAAAACTTTCGACAGGATATCATTTTGCCAATGATATCGCTATCGCTGACGTTCTTCATGCTGACTTGTCCAGAGGATATAGACAGTTTCAATGGAACACGAACAAGTATTAAGCATACCTTTGGCAGAACGGTCAAAGAAGAACATATATATGAAAGTTAAAGTGCCCGAAGAAGAGGCGCAAAATATGACAGTTAGCTAAGATTTCAGGGAAATTGTCCTACCGATAATAGGGGGAATCTATTTTCGTACATTTGAATCTCCTTCCCTTCTCTGAATTTAATCGAATAATTAGCTAAATACCATGGGGAGATTAAGGAGGAATCCTATTATTAGTAGCAACCAGAGTACGCCATTGCTAGGTGGACTGATTGACTCTCAGACAATTGTCTATCTCTGCACTTAGATATCGGCTGGGTCATGACAGAGAGGATAAAAATTTATTTTGTATCATATCCTATTCAATATGGCAGTGCTTTAAATGAATCGAGGAGGTAGACACGTGGATTTTATCTACGTAATTGTCCAGAATTCAATAGAAGTTAACAATTACCACTGGTATGGTAAAAGAGAAATTCTAGCAAATAACAGATGGTAGCATGTTCGGGGGAAAATCGCCTACAAATTTTAAAGGATATTATTATCGAAACATCTGAGAATTGGAGAGACGACTAACTAAGTGGGATGTTATGGTTAGGTTCTTTGTTCACGGTGTCCAATGGTTTATGTAAAATGATATATTGAAATAAATAAAAGAGTGAATGGGAAAAACTGGTTAGGGGGAAGGGAGGTTGCTAAAGCTATCCAGAGCGCAAATGCAAAACTGCATAATTAAATGCAGGAATATACATCAACACTTTCGTTCGCTTGATTATTTGGGCACCAGAACCTCAGGAAGATTTCTCTTGGAAACTAATCCCTTGCTTTCCAGAAGATCTGTAGCTATCAAGGTCCTCGCATTTAGGATTTCTCCATAAGACCGCTTTGAAGTTAAAGTACCGTGGACATCGTTTGTAAAAATCACAGATATAGGATTCAGTCGCATGGCTGGCTGGCAGTTGCCAGAAACAGTGCGGACGTATCGGAATGAATTGGAAAAAAGTCGGTTTTCAGACTCACTTATCCTTGTGCACTATCCAGTTTTTCTGTGGAAACAGTTCTTCATCGCTCGACATCAATGGAAGGGAAGAGACGGGAGATTTTCGTGTGCCAACCACATTCATTCATTCAAGTGTTGTGTTGTCAACATCTTATCATTTCATCTTTTTCATTCGTTTAACACCTAACATTTCATAAACTGTACTGATCAGGATTTTAAGAAATAGAGATGAAATTGAAAGAGAAGCATTACAAAATAAATCTCGAAGTCGGAAACGGAAGAAAAGTAGAAAAGACGCTAATGCTTAACGCGGGTTGAAAGATTGATTGGCTTGTGATTCAGTCAATTTGCTTTGCCAGCCAAAGAATCAGCAGAAAATCGAAAGGGCACTTTCCAAGTGACGAAAGGATAGCCTCACCGTTGGAGGAAGAGAAACATGAAAGCAAAAAACAAAGGCCAAGCGGGATTCGGAACAGGGCAACAATATCGAGAGGCTGACGGCCAACGAATTCAGTTATAACGCCATAGGTTAAAACTTAGAATTATCGAAGGATAGTTTCACCACAGTACCACGCTCTGAAAAGTAAAGTTCGAAGTATGGCGGGTGTATCAAAACCGTTTCGTGTCTCCGTTCATGTTCATCAAGTAAGCGCCTTCTCACCACCTCCCTTTGTTCTTGCTATGAACACCGTCACACGCGACATCCAACGTCCAGCGTCCTACACACTGCTTTATGTAGATGATGGTTTCCTAGCATCTGATATCAAAAATGATCTCGAACAACTTGTCCAAAAATGGAATGATCGCCTCATCCAACAATGTCTCGGATTGAATCTAAACAAAACTGAATCTTTAACGACGATCCCCATGAAACATGCACAATCACTGTCAGCGGCAGTGACCTGCCCAGAACTGAGCGATTGAAATAACTCGGGTCTACGCTATCAGCCAATGGAGAACTGCGTTATGAAATTGCTTCAGGCATTAACGCAACCTGGATGAAGTTGCGTTTCACAATTGGCGTTCTTTCCGAACAAAGTATCAGCGAATGTCTCAAATCTAAAATGTACGGCAATGTCATCCGTCCTGTCGCCCTCTATGTTTCTGAGTGTTGGCCAACTATAAAAGACCATGAACGGCGTCTTGCGGTAATGGAGGTGAAGATGTTGCGTTGGACTAATAGCGTGACACATTTTGATCACATCCGAAATGAGAATATCCGCGATCGTTATGAGGTTGCCCCGATCGTGGAAAAATTGCGAGAGAGGCGTCTTCGATGGTACGGTAACGCAATTCATGCTAACGAGAATTCACTTGCCAAGATTGATCTGAACATCGAAGTCGATGGTAAATGATCAAAAGGCAAGCCGAAACAACGGTGGCTTAATACGCTGCATGGGGATTTAAAATCCTCGAGATTGCACCCAGGCTAGGCATTCGATAGAGCCACATGGCGAAACCGATCACGACGAGCCGACCCCGCTTGTGAACGGGACGAAGGCTGAATAAAAAGAGGAAGAAAAGTTTCGTCACAGTGCAGCAGTTGATACATATATGTAGGGAAGGTAGTGGTGAAAAGTTTATCAAAATTTGTTCATTAATAAAGAACATACTATTCAGACTATGGACCTTCCTGTTTAGAATTTTTAATTTTCAATGGTGTGGTTGTGGTAGTGCCCATATGGCGGGCAGTGCTCGTTGCGGTTTCAGGCGTGCACTTGGACTGTAAAACTCGGGCGCCGCAATCCTCAGTTGCGATAGTGGTGTTAAATAGCCCTCGCAACCACTGGTATGAATTCACTCAGTAGAAATCAATACCGCTGTGCTAGCCATGGCGGGGCTCTGATTGTGGTCTCCAAAGCAGTCTGTGTTCGAAGAGGTTCGTAGGATTATGCCTACATTCACGTTAAACCCGCAGAGCCCACATCCCTTATCCGTCCCGACGAGTAAATTTATAAGCTGTTCAATTGGCTCTTGCTATTAAGTCTCTCCGGCGGTTATTTTGCATCATGGTAACCAGGATGGTCTCCTAAGAACATATATTCCGAGAGAATTCCTGGCACGGTTATTTGCGGTTGACCTCCTGATGGGAGTTTGATGAAGGTTGTTACTACGCCAATATCGCGGGCAGAACTTCTTAAATGTGTAGAGTTTCACACCTTAATTCCGGCAAAGATGTCCGAAGAGAACTCTGGGATTGCACTTACATGCAGGTATCCCCAGGATCTTCGCGTAATTCTTTTGGTATTTTAAAGATTAGATTAAACGTTAAAACCAATACGAAATAAAAATACCAAAAATACCTGGTTTCTGCTGTAATCGAGTGGACGATGAAAAATGTTGAAAGAATGGAAACTTACCTGTAAAGAAAAAAACAAATTGAGTAAAAGATCGTAATGTGTTACGAATAGGGCGTTGAAAAATCTAACGTAATACAAAGAGTGCAGACAGTGGCATTCATTCTGAAGGAATGTAGTAGTATCCTATCATAGTCTAAAGGGTAATAGTCATTTGAGTACTAAGCCCTTGCAATGGAGGGTCTCACTGCAAGCAGAGGGATATGTATCGAGGCCTGAACATCGGATTTCAATCGGATACCGAAGTCAAACTGAAGTCGAGTAATTATGATTGGGTTCAGATAGAAGAATTGTTTTGAAAAGAAAAAAAATTATAGTGGAAAATTAGTACCTTCTGGTAGGAAGTTCGGAACAGTAGCAATATAAAACCGTTATAAGAAGGATGAAAATCGTATGGGGCCTGATAATTTTTTTTGTAGTTGGAAATAAAACAAGTCGGGAAACCGGAAGCTGGCGACTTCAGGTATGAAAAGCTTTGTGTATTTTATAAAGACATTTGAGTGTGCATTTATCCTATTAGTATGTAACACATAATATATGCATATATTACGTGGAAAAAACCATTTTTGCGTGATATTGATAACTTTGACCTATTATAACTTTGTTAGTAACAGTGCGATTTCTGCCAAACTTGGTAAGATCATGCTCTTGCAAATTTCCTGGTATGCGGATGAACTTAAGGGGATTTTCCGGCCATATCACTGGCTACTCTTATTAACTTTATTTGAACAGATATCTGTATGTGGAGTAGTTCGGAACGTAGGCGTAATGGCAGCCTCTTGATTTATTTCAGATTTTGCGGTTGGGTAGTATCTAAGAATGGATCCATTAAAAAAATGATCACTTTCAACCTCCGCAACAAATGTCAAAATAAAGACCGGCATCGGAAGCAAGTACTGACCAAGACCTTTCATTTGACTATATTTGATGAAAAAAAAAATTACACTCACTGTATGCGTGAGCTTTCACAGTTTCCACCTTTCCACCATATTTCGTGACAATCGTTATAACCGTCTCCGAGAAAAATGCCTGTAACAGACAGACAGACAGACACAGCACAGAAATGTAGAGATGATCAGTCTTGTAACGATATTTTACTAAGAGGCATGTGGGGAACCAGAGAGAGACCTATCATCTTGGGATGTGGAATGAAAGCAATCCAGCGAAGATTATTAGGGAAACTTATAATCTGGGATTTAGGAAGTTTATCAACTATATTTTATAAGTACTACTTAATTATCTTATGTTGGAAAATAGCGGTTGACTAGAGTATGATGCATTCGGAGTAGGATAGGGTTATTAGTTGCGAAACTATCCAGACAAGATTCTGAAAGTCCGTCCGTTGTTTAAATTCTTTCAAAGCAAAAAATAGGAACAAGCCGATATTTAGTAAATCAAATCGTCTAATTTTTAATTTCCTATGGCGGTTAGAGTTTGGTTTCTGTCGGGATAGGGTATATGAACAATTTATAAGTAACAGAGATCTAAAGCTTGAGAGTTTTTATAAACTTCAGTACTAGAATTGCAGTTTCACTTTCCTTAGTCGATGATTTAACAGCGATTAAATTTGGGCCGTTAATTGGTAATCCAGTACTCTTTTTTATACTCCAGCGAGTGTATGTGAGGCAGTTGTTTGTCGTCCATAAAAAGTTTTGAGCAAAAACTAAAATTCTCAAGTTGTTATTTTTTTAATGACTGGCTAACAAATATTTCCCAAACGTGAATCAAATTATTTCCAATAAAAATATCCTTATATGGATTGCGATAAAAGCTCTCCTCTTGCTAATTGGTGCATTAGTGGAAATCGCGATAAGTTAGAGTGAGGAGAGCTTTTAGTCGTTATTTTAAACGAACTTAATGTTCCGTGGCCTAATCTGCAGGATGTAAATCCAATTTCCGCCTATTTGATATTCATATGGAGGCGGACATATCGGTTATGGGGACGACATATGTGAAAAAGAGCCATTGACCTCTTTATCAGAGGTAGTGTGAACTAAGAGGAATAAAATCTTAATCGTTAAGAGGCCATCATAATAGTTATTTGTCAGCCAGTTTCATCAGGCCACCCACAACCGGCAACCCCCATCATTATCTCGTTGAATCATGTCAAGAATTCATGAATTTGTGCAGTCTCATCACAAACGATGTACGACAACGTGTCACGTCAGCCTCCTTCTCCCTCCCCTTTCCTTGTTGCTTTATAGCAGAGTAATATCTTTCGTGAAAAAAGGAGGGAAAGTACCTAAAATGCAATATCATCACTTCTACACAATTGTCTACGTTCAAGATGCGCTTAATCTTTTTAATTAGTCGGAATTAACTTAAATGAATAAATGAAAATTTCATTCATCCACTCATTTACGCTGATGAACGAACGCATCACTGATTAGACCATTTTTCGGCACTTTCATCGCATGAGAGTTAACCGAAACCATCAGGCAGGCATAGCGCTCACGTCCAATGGTTCAATACTAAAGGAAATGTCGGAAACAAGAGGAAAGGACAAGTGTTGGCACTAATTAGATATGTTACAACTAAGCAGTGGTGATTCCATTTCTTCAGAGCTAGGCTGCGGACTTAATGGCGAAAATTCGTGGGAAAACTTTTCAAAGAATGGACGATTTGATTTGGCCAGTACACTACCCGCAGTTGCCTTGGAAAACTCATAAAACTCAATTACAGGTCAGTGAACATCAATTGCTTGCCCACTTCAGTCCCTCTGGTTTTTGTTCTTCTGAGTTCGGATCCTTTAGAATCCTTGCATTATAGCCCATACCCTTTCGGGAATGCTGTGTTTTTCGAAATGAAAATTTACTGTTCAACTTTAAATCAAGGACACAAAGTTCTGCACTGTTTTCACCGTCAAATCATTATCGCATGGCAGTAAAATAGTATGGCGATGCGAAGATATCTGAAACTGGTTTTTGTCCAAGCCTCACAAGATAGTAGATACTCTAGGAATGGAGCTGTTTTGTGGGTCTCGTTTTTGTTCCGGCTGAATGTGAATGAATGATAATGTGGAAATGTGTGCAGAAGAAGCTCATCTAGAAGCACATTTGATTTTTGCCAAGCCGTGGATAGTGGCCATTACACAAGGAACGCAGAGATGGTTTACAAATGACCGGATGGACAGGAAACGGCTCGCAGAAGTTAATTGCTAGGTGCTAATGGAAAAAACACGTTTATGTTGTTCAGGTGCGCTCAATGCTCGACAATTCATTTTACTCTTATACTCTTCCTTCCTAGTTTCCATGCTTCCACCTAATCCTCGTTACTGACCGGCTAAATGCAGCAATTCGTGGGTATATGAGTGCACGAAATGAAATGGACAAATAATCTGCCTTTTTGGAAAGGGTTTGGAATGCAACCGACAAAATAGATACGTTGCCTTTCTAACTGAATTTTGCTGTTTGCTTCAGTTTAATTTATTCCATTCCTATTCAAATCAATCGCAATTCCATATTCACTTTGTAGTTTATGGCGGATTGTTTTTCAATAAAGAGATATAGAGCTCATTGGAGTGATTCCTCATACAAGAAATAGTATTCATGGGACCTGCATGGAAATTATTTGCATATTATAGACATGAAGGCATGCTCCACACCCTCATGAATACATCCTTCCATGCAGGAATATTAGCAAACAGTCGAATTGTGATTGAACTAACTAGACAGAAATCTGCACAAAAAATACCAGCAAAAGCTCTATCAAATTTTCCTTGGAAGTGTATATACACGCCGTACCCATATTTTATTACGTCAATGTATTATTTTAATGTTCTTCCATGGACGATAGCTTGTGAACTGGTCATCATTTCTGTGCACAAAATACATATACTTCAGGGAGCCAGGAGGGGCCGCAGGTCCGGTCTGTGGAAGCTGTTGAGACGACGATAATTTCCATTGCAATAAAACTGGTGCCGGCCTGATGCCAGCATTCTGGGAAACATCAAGGAAAAGCATCATCCATCGGTCCTTCCCGACCTCCCTGTAGCCAAAGTCATAGCTCAATTGCCATCTTATGAGCCTTTATATAATAAAAATTTGCTGAATTACATACAAGTCAATTTATTCAAGAAGCCAAGGGGAGGACATGGGGCATTTTACGTACCGGCTAATGTTATATTGTATCTTGAACATCCGGTCCAATTGGACCTATTCTTAGGAAGCCGGAACAGTGTTCAACTATTGACGACTACCGGCGAACATTAATCGATAGGACATTGCTACTGCCGCCGAGTCAAGGCAAGTCGAGATATCAGCAAATCGGATAGAAAAGGAGGAAGAAGTGCCTAAAAAGGGGTAGGAGGTCAAGGCGGCTGAGATTGGGAAGCGACATGTCCTGCTGGTGTGGGGTTGCAAATAAATAATTTATGGACCAACTGAAGTGAAACTTATTTATTAGAATCGGTCTCCACCCATCGTCGTTGCCATTCCCATTATTGGCGAGCCCCTCCTTACTGAGCCATCCCCTTGAATCTTTGCGGATCCGAAAGCCACACTCTGCCAACTACAATGTACCCATAACGAGTCACTTGCAGAGCAAAAATATTGGTTGGACTGTAGCTTCCAATTTCAAGTCGATATCTCTTGGGAATACAAGGACTGTAATTATCATTAGCAAGACCACTCCATGTAGCGGAACAGGACGCAGCATTGACTGTAGAAAGGAGTCTACGGTCGAGAGTGGTTCATCCTGTCACGAAATCTAGTGCTATGTTTTTTGTTATACAAAGTTCAAAGTTTCTGCTTTTTAAAATTATTCGAAGTTAGCTCGAGTGTCCACTGGACGTCCTCCTTGTTCCTACCGTTTGAATACGCTCCGTCCAGCCAGCATCCAGGAAAGATTTATGCTGTTATTGCCTGTCCATCCATTGATATTATTTGTTGCTGTTGGTGTTGTTGCCGTTGTTGTTTGTTTCGTCTTCCACTTTCAGTTCATAGGGATGCGGTCAAGTGCGGTTCAAGGATGGGGGTGGATTTAATTGAACAAAGTTTATTACCCTTATCGATACGTCCAATTCATGGCTCCCCGCTTCTTGAGAAATTTATTGCTCATTCCTTTTGTTCTTTTATATTTTTGTCGATAGCCATTGTGACTATGGAATAATGTAAATCAAGGATGTAAGGCAACGGACACACAAGACGGGGGAAAGTTTGTATGCTTAATAGAGATATTTGATGATGTTGCAAATCACATTTGTCGGTTTCTCGTTTGTCCGATCACAAATATCGTAGTAATGGATGCCAACCCACCAAAATGGAAAGTTGAATTCAAAACTGCTGTTTTTAGCTGAACATGTACTGTCTCTATATCTTGTTCATTTTTATTGATCCATAAATTCATAGCTCCCACCCCAAGGCTTCACAGCCTTATTTCACAAGTTTTCGCACATGTTTAAACTAAAAAAATCATAAAAAGTATATAAATAAAACAAGGCACCATGATAGTTGCCGCAACTGTTTAATAATTCAAGCATTTTGAGGGTTTCACTTTATGTTGATAATGAGATCCCTCCAGGCATAAAGTATCACATAGTAGATTTTAATAGCCTGCAATAAAATGTTTAAAGTTGGACTCCCGATCCGAACCCAGGAGCCAGTCATTCATCTTGCGAGTACCCGAAAAAAAACGGGAAAAATACCAACCATGCATAACGTTCAGCCGGAAAACAACGAAACCACTATACATTCTCAGGATTAATAGACCTCCCCGAACAAGCAGAGAACACAGAGGAAAGTGTGGAAAGATATGTGCATTGATGGCTTCTATGGAAAGAAATAAGTTATAAATTTCTTCGCCGCGACGAGAGAGTATAAAAAGATTCTTGTAAGCTGGGAGTATGTACCAATGTCGGGAATCAGATATTTAAGACTGGCGCAACCAGCAAAAGGAGCAACCACAACATCAACAACAACGCCAACTACGACAGCAGCAAGACAATGCAGAAAGGCCAGAGTAATCTCCCACAATATAAATTTTATGAGGAAGCCAATGGATGGATGAACTGACTGCTTTCCTCTGCGGTTACTTCGTGAAAATTCCCCTGCAGCAAATCTTTTAAGGGTTCAAAATTCACCATCGCACACTACGGGCTACGGAGATCATCACGACCTGATAGTGGTCCTGTTGATTGCAATAGCGACCCGCTTGACGATTGCGAGCACATGTGCTGGAATTTTCCGGAAGAATTTGTAAGGGTGGCTTTGGTGAATTTTTGAAAAGCGGGCGTTGTCCGATGTGATTTATGACAATATGTGGGGTGCATTTTTGAGGTAAGATTACGTACTTGCTGGGCTGATGCATTTGAATTTAATAGACTTTGATGTAATCAAAAAGGTTATGACACTGTGTGATGAAATTAGGCTTCAGCCGCAACCTTTAATGTTGCAATTTCTCAACCTGTTTCCAAATTCACGTCTGCTTAGGTTGGCCAAGAGTAGCTCGCACAGATGGACAGAGTTCATCTATCTAATCTAATTTAGGAATTTTTAGTGGTTTTAAGAATTTTTCTTGTTTGCCCTTTTTACAAAATTGATGAATATTTACTGTACATGTTTTTTCATTTAGTATACGCCAGGGATACAAAAGGATGACCAGTTGCGTTCCAAAACATCAAAAATACTTTGCTGTGATGTGCATGCCATTTATAAACAAGGGTTGTCTCTGAAAGGGAATATGCAGAAAACATATATGTTAGTGTTTCGAAGGTAATCAGTATTCCTAAAAAAATTCGATAAAATGGTAGCTTTTACCATTTTACGAACCAACTGCTGACGCGTCAGTTACTGAATAAGATGTAAAAAGTGGAGGATATACTCCTGACTGGGTGCATTTAGCTATCCCCGTCTTCTGAGAACTCAATCATTCGAACATATAATTCGGGTGGGTTAACTCAGATTTAAGCATTCGTAATAGTAGAGAAGATATCTAATAGGTCAATTTGGTTCTATCCATAAGCATCTAGATCCAGATAACTCTGATTAAAGCCCAAGGCAGTGCTAACGAAGCCTACGATTTAAAATTTAATTTTTTTCTGAGTAAAAGCACTCCAACACCACAATCACTGTTTAACATTTGACAATCAGACTAGAAAGCTTAGTTTCAGCACTTATGAAAACAGCATCTACTGAGTTACTCCATATTCTGCTCTTCAAAACTTGGAAACCTCTGAAGAGGAATTCCGAGCTGCTGAAGACTAAAACAAAGAAAGAAATCTGTTAGCTTATCTCCGTATATTCTAAGCAAGTCGGAAACGGAAGTTCGGCACTTGAGGTGTGAAAGGTTTTGTTGATCTTTTGTATAAGAATTTGTGGGTACACGATAAAGGAATTTATACATGTGTAGGGCGTAGTGTATATACTTTGAACATATCCGATATTCAATCCGATGTAGTAATGACATTTTATCAGCTAAAATTCATTAATATACTGTCGTTAACTTTATATGAGCAGATACCGTAAAGAGGAGTATTTTGCGGCCTAAGTACGATGTGCATAGGCCGCATGATTTTTCTCAGGGCTCTAGATAGGGTCCCTCAAATGAGTGACCCTTTACGGACCCCCGGACTACTCCCCTTTGTAACCAATGTTAAAATCAATATCAGCCTCGATAAGCATCAATCGGGACCTTTCATTTGATATCTATATGGCTATATTCGTTAAAAAAAATACACTTTTACACACCCCTTTTGCAAGTATGGGAACCCCCTCCCATCCCTGAAGCTCAAGAAGGATTCGCATTTTCGATCTTCCATCAAATTTTGTATCGGTAGAAGTAACTATTTCTGGGGAAATAGGCGTGACAAACAGACAGATGCAGGGAGTAAATCGATTTTAATAAGCTTTTGTTGAAAACAAAAAACCTTAGAAAGCATGAAATTTTGGGAAGCACAAAGCTGGGGTGTATTTATGATACTTGAAGATACCGATATTTCAGGAACCACTTGTTCCCTTCACCAGAACTACAAGTAGTATAATTTTTAGATTTATCAAGAAACTCCTCTTAGACTCAGCCCAGAAGACCAACATTTCCAGAAGTGTAAAGCATGATATAGGGCACGATACCGGAAAGTTTAGTAGAATTCATATTATTCTTAGAAATTTAGAGTAAGTTAAAGATGTTTTCTTTCTGCGAATTTACTCTACCGAAAGTCATTTTAGATTACCAATATCAGATGAAAGTAGAATAGTTAGATTCCTGCAAATTGTGAAATAAGGACATCATAAAATTTTACCGGTTTCTATCGAGAATAAATTTGCAAAACTTGTGCGATCTAAATCCAATCTTAAAGGGGTTATCCCGTGTACGCCGTTTTTTTTACTTTCTTTAGAATTTTTTTGTGAAGAAATGGATAAAGATACAAATGCAAATTTTTCACCATATATTTATTAATATCTTGAGCATGCGCAGTAATTTTTTCAACCTAATAGCATAGTTCATTATTGAAATACAAAGCAATTTATACACTCATCTCCAAAAAAATGTGTTTTTCTGCTGCCACGCTAGAGCGCACTGTGATCATCGCAGAGAAAAATGTAAAAAGCATTTTAAAGACTTAACCACAGTCCACAGGATTATTAAAAAATATTGAAAGCTAAATTTTTGGTGCCGTGTTCAACTTTTTTTTGTAAATTTTGGTGTTTTTTCAAGGCTTCTTTAATGAATAAAAAAAACTACTCAATGAATCGTAATTATCCTAGTTAACGGACCACAGAAATATGTTCTCAATAAGTCCTGAAAATTTCAAACAATTTCGTTGGATAGATTTTGGGCTATGGTGGCAGCAGATTTTCAACATGCGGTTTCGAGAATAAATGCGTAGAATGTGATTTTTAACCATCAAATCTTAACTGATCATTAATCTACTATATCTAGCCCACAATCCTTATGTTTCTTGAAGAAACACAAATAAAGCCTTGGTTCCAATTCTTATGATTTTAGCGTCATTCATTCGAACATCATATCATTCGAACGTCATTCGGACCGATAAAAACGCGCTTTATTACGGAGATCGACATAAACCTGGCATGTGATATTTTACCTGTTTAACACTGCAATTTCTGAACGACTCCGAATACCAAAAAATCACTTTGCCCGTATATTCTACATTATATCTAGATGCAGTTGAAGCCAAAAAAATCGATTTCTCAGATTCGACACACGGGATGACCCCCTTAAAAGCAATGGGCTAAGGCTATGCTAAATTCAGTAAATTTTTCACTGTAGTACAAATACCCTTGGTCAAGTTCATACGTTGGACGCAACTTAGGAGCGCTGCCGAATCGGAAACATGATGAGACTGGCTACTTTCTTACCCAGCTCCTAAGTGCACATGATCTTAGCTGCATAAGACTGGAAAGGCATGATCTCCTCATTGTTTGTTTTGACATGGAGTTGTGGACGACACCCTTTTCTTGTAGAAGGTGGGCTGGGATTCGTCAGCAGCTCTATTTAAATGCAGGGGTCTCTCTCCAGATGGAGTCGCGTTGTGCGTTACGTGCCAGTTCTTCTCGTTGCAAAAAAGACAAATCTCTATCGGTGCCGGATGACAGGGGATTGCTTGAACTGACAGTTCCATTCCCCCTCTCCTCTTCAGTTGGTGAAAGGAATTTCCTGATTTAAAAAAGTGAGAGCTCGGGGGCTAGGCCGAAGTAATGTGGCAGACAGTTCCAGATTAGCTCTCTGACAATGGGGAAGTGTTTAGTTGGTAGCTGCTCTTCGATCGTAGCACACGGATTTTCCGGTGCCATTATCATCATTTTAATATATAGCTTCTGAAAACTTTTCACAATTTCCTATAATAAGTTTTGGTTTTGCGGTCCCAATGCGCCACAGAAGCTGCGCTTAGTTGCTAGCGGACCTGTACAGTCACTTTGACCGACTTTCTGTAGATTTTGGGAATGGCAGATTTTGACCATCTGTAACATCATTACAATATGAACATCAGGACACCATTGGAGGATAACCATAGCATGCATGCATGCATGTGATGCAAATGTGATAACAATCATAGAGGGCAGGCATCGAAGCAATAGTGAAATAAACCATCAGCCTCATCAAAAAAGCTTCTGAAGTGTGAAGGGAAAGGTAACATTTCAAGAGAGACCTCGCAAGGGAAGAGTGAGTACGTAGACTATCTTTGTTGTATTCAGGTCAACTCTCTAGCACGCAAGCGACCAAAAGGAACTAGTTCATGGGGCATAAGGCCACTAAGGTCGAAATCTGCCATGCATTTAACCTGTAACTTTAGATTTGGGGACTTGATGAATTTCACCAAAGCGATCGTCTATACCCTCTCTACTCATCCCGATACTATTGATGCATGTTGATTACTAGCATCCTTACATAAAAATCGTAAACCTATGACTCTGATAGTTGGATGATCTTCATAATATAAATACTTCCAAAGCCATTGAATATTCATCGCAACTTTTACAACAGGGACAACAATAGCAGAAGATTGCCCACTGCATCTAAAATTTTTCACCAAATTTCAGTTGGACCGATTGATTTGCCCGTGGCCATAAAAGCCCCATCATGAATATTGCGATCTCAATTTAGGATGTCTCAAGGAGCTAAACCCATACAATTTGGTCCGTCCCTTGTGATAAAATCTGGCCATAAATAGCTCAGGGTAGTGCGTTACATCATAATATGATAATTAGAAAATTTATGTCCGTAATCCGGGGATGTAGGGTCCACACCATGCATTTTGTGTCCACTCCAAAGGCACGGAGATATGAATAGTGTTTTAGCACATAAACGACGATAACAACAACACCATAATTTTATTGCTTCGGGTAGTGTACATGGTCGGCGGCTGACCACGATTTTATTGTTGTGTGATAACGAGAACGATATGTAAATCGCAACGTTACTGTTATTGCGTCCATTCCGCCTTTCAGCCTAGTTTTCCATTGTGTGCCCTTGGATTTTTTTCCACTTTCCGAAGGATTTCTCATCTCTTTGAAGAATCCTAGCAAAAACTGTGGCCGCCAGCTTTTAAATGGATATGAATGTTATGGAGGACGTGCAAGGCCGATTATCATTTTCATACATGCATATGTATGGTCCATAGTCCCGGATGCTAATACACCCCCTCAGACGTAACGCACATAAATATTAATGTGTCTGTCATAACGTCCACAGAAAATTACGTTGGCATTTAGTTGACGTGTGGGCGAATTCCTTAAATTCTATTGCTCGCGCTATTTCAAAACTTGGCATTGCGGTTTCCCACGTTTGGGACCCTACTAGGAAAGTAACTCTCCCAGAGCGATAGATTAGCAATAGATAAAAAGGCTGCCCTTATGGCACGGCTATAATTATTCACTGCGAAATTTGATTATCCACTTCTAAGGTTTCCTGAAGGATAGTGGAATCTCCACCTGGATTTTTTTTAACAATTAGAGCACTACATTCCTAGCGTTGAAATGTTGAAATCCCAGTTTTTGATACGATTTAAATTTCAGTTTTTTTTCTGAACCTTCTGATACTTTTTTATGATTTCGTAGATGACCTACATTTCTTCATACATGAATGTTGAAGACACAATTTCAGAGAGAATCCGCAAAAAATAATGCGAAGGAGTCAGGAAAGTATTGTTGCTATGGAAGTCGTCGAGTAAGCAAGTGATGAGGTCAACTTCCCTTCCTCTTTTGGGGTGACAACATCCGGGCAAATGTTGGTTACGCCGTTTTTTCTTGCTGTTGCACTGACGATTGGTCACACTTGAAAGGTTTCATCGTGTCGCCATCATCGCCATGTCACTGGCACCATTACTGCAGTGAGGTTTTTCGGACCAGTAATTTAACCCTAGATAGATTTTCAAGGATACAAAGGAAGATATTTTGAGGAAACCCTTTTTGACGCTCGCAGCACCGAATGCGATTCTTTTGTTAATTTCATTCCATTATTAAGTACAATGAAAATCTGAATCCAGGAAATAGTGAAAAGATTGCGCGTGATTTAGGTCGCTGGGTGACGATCCGTAACAAACACAATCATAATCCCGACCCACATCCTTTTCCACCTTCTTACGGGGTTAATTTACGAGTAGTGTAGGGTACGTACATAAGGCTGAACTCCAGCGGATTAACCGCTTTAAAATTCAATAGAACTAAAATTTTGCCGATGTGCCTGGTCAAAACTTCTCTTCTATATTTCATCTTCGTCTCCTTGCTTTTGTGCCCGAAATGCTCCCCTCGATACGATGCCGAAGTTTAAGGCCTACTTCTTCGAGGGCATGTACACTGTCCGAAGAACAGGTGAATATGAAATTAGTTCCCACGATACTAAAAAAACACACCATCCAAGTGTCTTGGCCAAACGCTTGGACATTCATCGCATGGGCATATTCCGCGGCAATAATGCGACATGGTCGACGGCTTTCTTAAGATATTTTTCTTAAATACAAGCGAGCAAGCAATTAAACTTGGAGAATTCACCTGACGTGGTGATGATTTGTAGGTTGCCCGGTCTGCCGGATAGTGCAAAGAAACTGCCGCGTTTTTCGACGAACCGACCTTTTCAGCGGACAGGTGAGGTGGTTCTAGCTCCTCAAATGGGTCGTTAGAAGGGTGGACGCGGTTTAGATTCGAGGTTAAAGGGTGAGTTGAAAGACGATGCTTCACCAGCAGTCGACCAATTATTATGGAAATCGAGGTAGTTATTGCCTGGGTGGCCGCGCGTAATTGGATAGTTTTAATTTAATCATCACGAAAAAGTCGGTTTAATTAGAAAAAGATAACAATTCTCAGATGAGAATGAGCGCGTACACAGATTAACTTATTTGCATTGTTTAGCCCGCGTGAGAATTTACTTGATTTACTACCAGGAGCGTCTTCTTGTAGTAAATTGAAAGTGGGATAGGAAGTGAAAATGTACCAAATTCACACACCGCACGCATGAACCTTGTTTAAATTTACTAAAAATTTATGTTTCTGTGAAAGGCTTGTTCGGGCCAAGGCTGGGGCCTTTAAAATTTAAGAACAATTTGTATGCATATTTGGAAATGGCTGATAAATGTACCCATGATGCCTCCAATGGAAACACTTTAAATTTTCCTGTTGGAGTAATTCACGTTTAGACTAGCATGCTTGTTACTGCGATCTTAAAGTGAATTCGACGCATCTGATCATTCAGTGAAGCTGAACGTACTAAAATAAATAACAACTAGCTGAAGCATCAAATAGAAAAACTCCTTTTTTGTTCCTAAAATCGGAGAATAAAAGCATGAAGAAATCCTGACACCATTGTAAGCTTATCACAAAAAAGGACTTCTTGGTAGTTCCTATGAACTCTCCACAAACCTAATTAGTAGTAAACAAAAATGCTAATGACGTGGAGTTTAAGAGACCTCAGCCACATAGTCAGACTGTTCTTCAGGTTCACTATCATCACGCTTAATGCTGGGCAGGTGATAAGTTCACAGAAGCGAGACAAACACAAGACGAACACAGACACTCATGAAGACTAAAGCAGCAAGATTGAGAGGCTGACATTCTAGCCCATCAATTACCGCGCCGTCAACTAAGGTAACAAGAGAAATAGAGAAAATTTGTGTAAATTCTTGCCCAGTGAAACCTCCTATATGACGGTGGAAGTAGCAGTATATGCCAAGTGCAAACTGACATTCATATTACTGGATGCAAGACTTAACCACCCAATTCAAAGTAAAGTCAAAGACAGGATCAGTGTGGTTCAGTATTGGTGTCACCAAATGACAGAACTTATTTTTTCTCTTATGATGAGTGAAATACGAAGTAACCCTAGAATTGTTAGAAAGATCTAACCACATAAACTAATCGATATGCAGGGTCTTTTAAAGACTGACAACTGTGCTATTGTGAAAAATTAGAAGGTATGTGTATAGACATAGTCGAGAACAATCTGATATGCCTGCCAAGGCACCTAGGAAAGCCAGTAGGTAATTACTGAATTCAATAACCCTAAAATGAATATTTCTAAGATTTGGCTTCTCTGGTCTTCAAACAGGATATACAACATAATATTAGGGTTATATACTGATTGGCGTTCCAGAGAAAACAGATCTTATTACAGAGCTCTGCCAACAATAGAATGATCACTGTTGATGATTGGCTGCCTCTTTGGTTTATACTCAACTCAACTATAATATGACAGCCACTTTACATTTACTCCATCGATATAGCATTACTGAGAGTCTATCGGTGCAGAGTTGACCCATCCTATCCTGTTGTGGATGAATGCGCTTTCACAGCGCGAAAGGCATCCCAAAAATATTAAGAGCGCGAACGCTATAACATGATTCCCTGACACGTATCTCGGAACCTGTTGGAAAGTCTGGCCACTTCAAAGCTTGAGCAAAATGCAGGCATCTATCAAAATTTTTCGGTGTGGTAGAGACTCTATATAATTGAAAACTAGATGACCAAGATAGGGAGACTAGGGAAGGTTATTTTTAAAGAAGAAAGAATGAGTAAGTTTCCCTTGAACTGATTCTATTACATGGCCGTCACGATTCTGATAGGGGCACCATGTTACGGAAGCGTAACATAAGAATAAAACAGGATGATCGAGCCGAGGATGAACTGGTGGGAAGAACGAAGGACAAGACCAGGCATTTTGGAAGCACGGCATCCTACATAAGGAAGGTAAAGCTTGGTACTATCAACCCCCGTCACCCTATTAAAAGTGGACCATCAGGGTAATAAATGGGTCGGAGGGGAAGTCTTCAGTGAATAACCTAACATATTCACCCTATAGAGATAGGGTGTCGAACTTCGGTTGAAGGCAGCTTTATTCAGTAGGGTAATCAACGGCAGAAAATAGACCCTCTGCAATTAGAAGTCAGTGACAAGTGAATAAGGAAGGAAGGTCATTTATGAAGAAGGAAAATTGGAACGGGCTAAGTGTGAAGCCTTCAGGACCCCGGATACAGGAAATAAAAATATCAAACCTTTGAAGGAGAGGGTGCATAAATTATCACTTATTTACGATCGCAACCAGGAGACAACAGTGGATGAAAGTTCCGTACGATTGGAGTTTATTGGGAAGTAGAGAATTACCAACGGAATCAGAGGATTTGAAGAAGTCAGTTTAGACTTTGCGGTAAAGTTAACAAATCCCAGCAATTCGTTGTTGCTTCACATTAAAGTGCCCAAAACGACATTAGAGGCAGTCCCTTACGTACAGGATGGAAGGAACAAGTTTTTCAAGTGCATCATAAAACGCGAAGACGGCTTAGTGGCATGATAAATTTTGCAACTAACCTCTTCAGTTAGCTGCTGAAAGAAAGTCCCTAGCAGGAAAATTGAATTTGTGCGTCTTGTCTTGTCTTGATTTCCAATCTTGATTTTCAATCAAGCGGAAAATCGAGAGGCGGACAATAAGGAGCCAATGATTTTAAGATAAACCGAATCACTAGGAAATGACTGGAAACGATTGTGAGGAATATTGGTTAAAAGAAACGATTGTTCTGATCGCAACGGGCATTGCATTGGGAATCGGAAAAGGAGTTCATCAACGCTCAGATAGCTAAATACGAGGGACTAGCATATTAACACTGAACTGAAAGACCGTTGAATTAATCCATTCAGTGAAGAGAAGATTGAGACACACCAGGAGCATGGAAACTGCACACAACCAGTTATGAAAGGGCGGTTATTTGGAAGAGTAGTATGAACAGCAAGGAAGTTAAGCCGACCGGCACGTAAGGAGCTAACAGGGGCCATAGGCACATCTTGTTTAACGGCAATAAGGACACCACCCCAGATGCCCAAAAATAACGGTCGCAACAAGCCGTTGATTACCTCTTCATTGACTAAATTAGATTCCAGCCACATCGCAGTTACACAAATGAAACTGCGAAGCTTGGGATAAAGTTTCCTTATACTCTGATAATATAATGGGTATGGCACTAAGTGCGTCGCCGAAGGCGGCCATCTCTTCGGAATCCTTAGCAAAGACGCCAGGAAGCCAAATGATGTCAGATTCAATCCTTCCAGATCATTACGTATAAGTAATTTATAATAATTTATACACAGTAAGTCACCCAGGATTGTTGGCCTTTGCGATTCTATGCACCTCATATTGTAATCGGTTGAGGTGTTAAATGCCAATGTCGAAACAACGAGTTATCTGGGTGTATGATAACACGTAAATGACGATTCTCAATAGCCCGTAACTCGCCGATTATGGATCGCTGAATCGATGATGTAGAGCCACATTGCAAGTTTGCCAGCACCTAGGGACAGTTCTACTAGAGTGTTCAGTAGATAGGCGTTTGCATACGTGTACGCTACCTAAGCTCGAGTGGGTGGGTGATTGACACTTTAGTATCTCATATCTCTCGACGGGGGCAGAGCTTGGTCAAATCTGGTCACTCTGACTATTTTGATATTTATCGATAATTATGAACAACGTAAGAGAATCGAAACGATGACATTCAGTCAGCTTCGCTGTCACATCATCCATATTCTGAATTTTCGAAGAAAAAGATATTTAATTTCAAATATGTGATTCAAATGCAAATCAATTTTACAACTTGACCCTTTAGGAAAAATACAATGACTTTCCAGACAAATTATTTAAGCAATGTGTGCCACAATTGAAATTGATAAAGAGAATTAAAATAGTAAAGAGAAAGAAGTTCATTTTAAAAAGAATTCAATATCCCTGGAGTGATATTCCGCAACTGGCTTTCCTTGTGATTCTCTGAACGGCGCGTCATGGTAATGGAAACGAAGATGTTAAATCGAAGTTGATGAGAAACGACCAAAAGGCCGCCCGGGAGATGAATGATTCGTGTCAAAACTTTTACCTAAAACCTAAGAAGTGTTGTCTAGAAACAACTGATGGCAGTGATGAGTGTCGAACGTTAGACCATGATTAATTTCTGCTTGGATAAGGATAATACAGGGTACCAATTGAACAACATCGTAATGTGATGTACATTCACTTTAAATGCTATTGGACATTACAAGGTATCAAAAGTGAATCACTCACGGAAACATGGCACAGCCCATGAAATATCCTTAACTCAGTGTGCGAGCAGAAAATTTTCAATTAGGACAACATTTACCAACCGAAGAGATAGAGTCGTAAGGGACTCTACCTAGAGATCGGATTAAATCGGAAGCACAATTAGTCATCATCAGTAATAGCTAATTTGATTTTAAGGAAGAATACGCTCATTATCAGTGCCAACCGGAAGTGTACAAGATGATATTCACTTGGACCTTGCTGGTAAAACTGGAAAAAGTTCGCTACTGGACTAACAAACTAGAATAAAGTAGTGAAGGAATCACATTAAACTACTGAAACTGCAAGGACTATCGTTTTGGAAGTTGAAAGAAGCGATGGAGTGAGTGTGATGGGGACGAAGGATGAAAGTCCAGGCTGGCGTAGTATCGCTAACAACTCGGTGCAAACTATATTTAGCTAGTGATTTATAATGACAAAAAAGCCATGATTACGTTAAACGATAAACGAAGATTACGGGATGAACGCTTTTTAATATAAACCCGTCAATATTTATCTTACCTAAACCATCTCATGTCGTGTAATATAAAACTCAAACTTCCAACGTAATGTGCAGTTAGGGAATGATATCTACCGGAAAGAACCGACAGGCTGTTTTGTCAGTAGTGAGATAAAAATGGTGGGGTGATGGGAAGCATCTAGGGCTCTGCTTGCTATTCATATGTCAACAAATCAAAGACATAAACCAAAATCACAAAACAACTGCCATAAAATTTGGATTTACAACATGTATCATAAAGTCTGCGCATAAAATGCAAAGCAATTTAGGTTAAAATTTAAATTGATAGGTTTCTGGTCTCATTTCAACCGCAATGACTCTTCAAAAGCACGACCTTCCAAACAGGCTGCAAAACTAACAACGAGTCACGACCCTAAATTCGAACCCCGCTACCCACCTATAATTTATGTATATGTAACATTTCACGTCATCTAATAATCCGTGGAAGCCTTGATCGTAATCCAGCACTGAGGTTTTTGCTAATCACTAAGTAAGGCTGCTAGTCATTCGCACCTCGTACAAGATTTAAGACTTAGACCTACCAACATACGAGTGACCATAGTCAGTGTGATTCCGTGGAAAAACAACAGAAAATATCGATCTGCAGCCTACTTAATATTGCTGGGAACAAGCATTTGGAACAATAGTATTTCAATTGCAACAACAGCAAAAAGACTACCGCATAAATTAGCCTGAGGTGCTGGCTCAGTTTGGTTAGTCTCTTATGCAACGTTCACCTCTTACGCTGAATTTTATGAAGGTCAAGTCAGCTATCTGATTGACGGCTGCTCTTCGGCGTAGCATTTATGTATGAAGGGTCTTATGCAACCAGGTGTCGCCGATCTTAAGCGGATAATAGATCCGACGCAGATAATTGAGCTTGTCAAAAATAATTATTTAAAATTTCACCTGTCACCCGTGTGATCATATGTGACTCACATATTGCTTGGTGGAAAATGAATGCGGGTTGTTTGGTTAGAAATCAAGGACTTCTCTAGGATTATATTTCATGTGTTTTCTGTTTGGTTTCTCCTCCAATTCTGTGTTTATCAATGCGAATCACACTAACTAAAATAAAGTAAACGATGATCGCTTTCAAACGTTACGCGAACTGAAGTAGAATAACACCAAATTTTCGAATCCAGGTGATTACCTGTACTTGCACCACTTGCTCACGCATGAGCCCATAATACGTTCGCTTCTCAATTCCACTGCGATCGGACGCAATGGCTTCTTGAGGTTTGTACACCTGCCGCCTGTTTTTGTAGCCATGATACCCACATTACCTGTTCTAAATGCCCTAAAGAAAAAACACTCCAAGAAGTTCATATCCCTCTTCACTTCGCGGTTGTTGCGATCACTTCTCGCTAATCCGATCAGTGTTTCCCGCCAACATGCAACTGATCGTGGACTCGCCACTACTCCTCAACCAGTCAATTTACCTGTGAGAAGTTAAGAAACCAAGCCAGTATATGTAAGAACATTTGTTTCTTTGCGAACATCTGAAACACACTTGGCCTGATCGCCTGGGCCCCTTTGGAGAAACTTTGATGACTTTTATAAAATGAGCCTTACCGCTGCCAGCAGGGAGTACAAAATAGATCGTACGTACGAAGTGAAATCTTATTTAAGCCTTGCCTGCATGTGGGTTTTTTACGTTCACCTGACGGTGATTGCACAATGTGGATCAAGTGAATAGTAGCCTTCAAGTCCGGGAATTAGTTCTGGATCGAAAACGAAAATAATCCTCATGCCAGAAATCGAGAGTTAATGACAATGAATGTTTGTTTTTCCCAGGGAATTGATCATTTGAAATTGGAGGGAATGACAGGGCATAATTCGGATGACAAGAAATTTTCCAGCTTAAATCCATCTTAATGTTTAGCTTTTGATTATAGGGTCAAAAGCACAGCGACTAATATGATATTCAAAGAAATCTGTTTTATATACGAAAGCTATCTTCTATCATCTCAACTAATATTTTATATTTATAAAGGAGGAGAACCAACTCGGCGCGATATTTGAAACTTCCTTCACTCCAGCGAACATACCATATTTAGGGAATACGTCATCGAATAACTGCCGGCCGAAGGGAAATTCATGTCACGAACTGCCTAACGTATATCAACCCTTATGTTACCTTATTGGAAGGTGCCTACCAAAGCGCAAAGACACTATGTTTCCCTCGGAAATTATATTACCAATAAGGAACTAAAATTACTCTCTGCTGGCATTGATCTTCTTCCTTTGCCAGGAGAGTTTGAATATAATCCCCCAGACCCATATTTCATGAAGAGAAGAATTCCTACCAATATGCCCCCCTACTTTTGCAATTTACATATATTCAACGCATCCCTCTCGGGAACTGGGAGACCTTTTGATGCAAATAATCCAATCCCCCAGCTTGTAAGTACATACGACTCATGAATGTTCCGAGTTCAGTGGATGCGTGTTGTTTTCCATTCATAGCCAATATTTAGCGTCATCAAATGTTTAGAAATCGGTCAGCAGGATGGAGTGGCTAGAGGAAGTGGGTAGCTTGCTGGTGGGATGGATAATCAACAAGCCACTATAGTACCTAACATATTATGAGCATCAAAGGTGCTTGCGTTCCCTCTTTGTCTCCCTTATTACTCCATCTAATACGGAAGAAGTCGGAGTTGGTCTTATGCGAGTCCCTTTTGCATGCGGAACAAGGACGTGCATGTACGACTTTATTACATATCCGTCGACTCCAGAATGATATCCTTTGGTGATTTTTTAAAAATTCATATCGGTTTTATCGTCCTGCTTGTGAATAAGTTCCCGTCCCTTTTCATATGATTTTTCTACAGCTCTCCCCCACTTTGCTTCCCAGCCCTTCATTTTTCCTGTTTTTTATTAAGCTCGCTGGAAACTTTCCCTTCGCGTTTTTGAGAAAAATGTAGACGAAACAGCGTTACACGTTGTGCAAAAAAATTTGTAGTGGAATAAGGAGAAATTGAACTTAGTTACACACAAAGATGTAGAAGAAGATGAGCGACGCAATGCGGAAGTCAATTTACATTTTTATTTAGCCAAGCAACCAATCACCCGACCTCGTCCTTCCTTCCTGTTTTCACGTGGGGCCCGTGGTGACTGGAGGAACGAAATGATGCACGAGAAGCGGAGCGAAGTAAAGAGCGCACAATGTTTGGATATGCCAGGAAAGAAGGAATTCTCTTTGGGGGTAGATATGTGCACTGGAAATTCGATTGCGGATCCTCTAAATAAGTTGTAATTTGATTTGAATCGGATGAAAAAGTATTCGAAGAAGAAGTTCGATTGCATTAAGTAATCAACTTTATTTCTGAAAAAAATGCGGGGGAATTCTCCCAATTGATACTCACATGTCTTACAAAGAATGTCAGCAATGGAAACTTATAGAATTCAGGATGACTACAAGGGAATATAGCGTGTGAGTGACATTTCAGATTATATTCCAGCTTTTGAAAAACAAATATTGTATTTTGTCCGAGCATGTCCACGCTCGTTCTTTGCATGCACTGAAGGTATTCGCCTATTTTGAACAGGCATGTCGTTTTTCATTTGAACTTTAAATACTATACGATTCAATACAGAGTATTACGATTGAATTTGCAACATATATGATGATGGCGGAATTTCTCTCCGACAATTGCTAGGTCGAATGCAGTTAGGATCGGCAACACAAACCCGCTGCAACAACTGTATAAGGGTCCCAGTGAGTACTCTGCGAGATTGAAATGTTTCTCCGCTTTGTCAACCCTCCATGAATTTTTGAACGCGTCTCCTTTCAAAAGCGGGTATGAAACGGACTATAATTAGGCCAGCCTTTAGCATTATCATATTCGCATTTATCATCTTCAGCGACGAGGTCGTTGTCGGAAAATCTATAGCAAAGTTAGAGAATAAAAGGATTTAAACCACGACAAAAATATCCCAATGCAACTGTCAAAACTGACTTTCCTAAAGAAGTTGAAATCGATGACACTGTAACTATATTAGGCAACTGTAGAAATCAGCAGGTAAACTACTGACTAAACTATTCCTCCTTTGGAATTGTCATGGCTGCAGGATAGCATCGAGGGGGGCAAGAAAATAAAGGTTACAAATAAGGCAGGTTCCGGATGGTTTAGTGGTTAGAGTAACAGAATGTCGCAGTTCATATCTCAGCGGTGGAAGAGAGAGTATTGTATCGTAACTGGTTGTTGGATTCCAGTCGACCCAGTTGTGAAGGAGTAGCTAGGTCAAATCAAGGTTATAATTATGCAATCTAACAGGCTTAAAAGCCTAGATCCACAACTTTTTATTATTATACTGAACTTATCGTTTATAGGAGCAATGTTCAGTGCAGAACCCACTGAGAAAACAACTAATCAAAAAATAACCTTAGGGAAAAGTAAGCCCTTCTCGCTTTTTGGGATAATTTGTTCCTTGATGCTTACAGAAGGGAAGAATTCTGCACCATAATAATAAAAATTGCAGTGAAAAGAAGTATATAGGGTGGGACCCGAAAAACTTTTACCAGAGCCTGGATTTTCCCTGTACGGTTTTGTCGGCTTGAATGTTCTACAACTTTATCAAGGTTTATGCCAAGGTGTCACATGCCCTTTACTCTGTAGGATGTACATACTTTGAAGAGCAGCCTACCAGTGAGAATTTGTTCTCCTTGGATTAACCGCTTCATCGCGAACGTTAATTTTGAATTTTTTGAAATTACCAACTGGGGTTGAAGATGTTATTGTCGCGACTCAAGTTTAGCTGTGGCTTCATAGTGCAATGCACACATCAAATTGGGCTTAATTTAATGTGTACATATAATAAAAACTGTTATAACGAAAATATCTATCGCAACTCTACAACACCAAGTTTCATTCCACGAAAGCGAGTTCCTTTTCGAATATCGCCTACTGATTTTTTCTGTCTTCTCTTGAGTATTTTTTCCGTGGATTCGCTTTTATAGTAGAGTGCCTTTTTCTTACGAAGCGAACCCCATTTTTTTTGGCCATTGAAGTCAGTGAAAATTAGACTAATTTAGATTAATTAGCTAAAAACTGTTTGTTTAGGTTTACTATTTCAATAAACTTATAATTAATCAAAAAGGAGAAATTCAGCCGTCTAACTTCAGTACTGATAACACTTGGTTCTTGTATGAGATATATAAATATTGTGTCGCAGCAATGGATTTGTCAGGACACTTCCAGCCTATCAACTCTATCTTTCAATCTTCAGTCTAACAGGATGCAGGCAGTTGTGTTCGAAGATGGCAATAGGGTTTTACTCCGAGCTGACCGTTGAGAACTGAGTTTTAATATCACAAGTGCCATTAGTTGCCTATTGGGTTTGTGGCCTGCATACCTATAGCGTAAGGGATTGAACTCAGGCCTTCCACTGACGAGCTTAGTGATGCCCCGTCGCTCGAGTCGTGATCATCAAGGTAGAATTTTTGCTTGCTTTTTCGTCTAGATTCGAGTCCGTTAGTAGTTGGCATGGCCTTATTTTAAAAGGCAAAAGTTCGTCCCGACAGAGCGCTTGAAGAGCGTGATAGTTATAGATTAATAGTCCGGGCGCATCATGAACCTTGTGAAGCTCGGCCCATAGCACGCTAGTTATACCTTGGGTTAGGGTTTGATCACTACGCATATACTTTTGAGACCCACCGCGTTGAGGGATAATGACTCGGGTTGTACAAAATTCCACACTGTACTTCTCAACCAGTGACAAAAAAAGAATGACTGAACTTTCTCGGAATTAAAGTCATCTTCGCGAAAAACAGCATATTTACAGATAACGACATTTTCTTAACGTAATCCAAGGGAGGTGAACATTTAGAGGGTGTTGATAACCGTGGCAAAATTTATTTGAATTTTTTGGGGTGTCCATTTTCTATGTGACCAGCTCACGGCCAGGGTTTTTCTCTGATTTTATCGTAGATACTTGATAATCATTGGATTATTTTGTTTTTGTATTTGCATCTTGGTAATCATTTGGGATTGAAGTAAGAATTACAGAAGCTGCTGGATTGTTTGGAATTAAAGCATTTCTCAAGTGCTCCGTAGATACTCCGTTTTGGTTTCTCGTGCCATCACTGCTGGAAAGGGAAGACTGTTGATTACGATGTGTTTTCTACAACTGCGATACCACTTATCAACGATAGGTTTTCGATATGACTTTTTTAGCAATTCTTGCTCTCAGTAGTAATCATTTCATTAACGTCGAATCTAGGTGGTTTGTAGATTGCAACTAATATAAGTTTATCGAAGTATAGTTGCCGAGCATGTATTGTTAAATTCTGACTCTGATTAATATTAAACTCCCTCCGCGAACCTTGTCATCAGGATGCTTTAGATGACAGAAATTGTAATAGAAATACTATATTTTTCATTCTGGGATGTTATTGTGGCTCGTCGTTGACGTTCCTGAAGATTCATTCCAGATGCAATTTTTCAATCTTGGCTTGCTTCTGTTCATTGAATGAGTTTCATGTTTATTCTTCACATCGAGAAAGCTTGACTAAGGGTATGGTACGGTAGGTTGCACTAGATTTAGATTTTTTACTTCGCGGACGGTTTTCCATATTTGCTGCCGCTAATACCAAAGGGGAAAATGGGTTGCATTTCTTGTTCTAATCAAAATTTAGAAATCTATAGTATATCTATATCTTAGTAGTAACAGCAAGTTGAGTCTGTTCCTGCTAGTCACTGTTCTCTTTGTGCTGCGGTCTAGGTGGATTACATGGAAGTGAGCACCAATAGGACACCGCAACTCCAAACTGTCATCAATTCATGTCTGCGCCGCGTTATCGAGATACTCTGCCGTAATACAATAACAAACGAAGAATTTCGTCGGCGTACGGGCCAGATATTCGTGAACATATTGATAAAAAGACAGAAGTGGCAGTGGATAGGTCACACATTATTTGTGTTTCAAATATGAGACCGCAAATAAAGTTTGACCTTTTCTTCTAAAAAAACGGGCATTTATAATAAAACAAAAAGTATTGCTTATGGCCAGCCACTACTTGCTCTTATCTTTAATGTAGAACATAGATAACGCTTCCTCTTTTCAAGCTATCGGCGAATCTATTCATGATATGAAGTACTGCTCGAGCAGGTCAGTTCGCCCTCACGAAAACTAATGATGTAGATGTAGATGTAGATCATGTAGATTTTGATTTTGACCAACCTCATTTTGCAGAAAAATAAGATCAATTTTTCCTTGCCGATGTTTCTTTAGTGCAGGAAAGCGGTCCATCTACGCGTAGGAAGCAGCAATTCATATGCGAAAAGTCGGCGTGATATTTCTTGCTTTCAGTTCATACGGAACTCAAATTCTCCGATTTTGGATTAATCCTAACGATTTTATTCGAAGTGAAATTGCTTGTGATGTACATGCAAGTTCTTCTTATGTTTAGAATGAATCTTTTTCCAAAAAATGCTTCGGACTCCCCATCTTCGTATGCTTTCCGCCGTCCGGTATGTTCTCTGTCTTCGACGTCAAATTTACTGTTCTTAAATGTTTGAACCTGTTAATGAGAGCTTCACTATAAGCCTTACAAGCAATTTATGCGTCTCGGCTGTAAATTTCTTTAAATTAAAGTAGTAAACCAAAAGTTCCCGCAAACTCTTCTTTAAAACTGAGCATTATCATCAGAAAAAAAATGATGTTGATGCAACTTTGGTGGTTTTTTGTACCTGTACTCCTGAAAGTACTACTTTATTCGAAGCTGAAACCTGCTATGGATTCTGTCTAAATACGACTGCAGTTTTCCTCCCTTTTGTTGGTTGGTTCAAGAGCGAAGCCTCTATCGTACTTCGAAGTCGATTCTTTTTGACGCAATACATTCCTGCCAATCAATACCCATTTGGTATTCGACACGAATCTGCTTATCTTTATTTTCGACACTATACGTTCCTATGAACATGGAGCCCTCTCAAAGATACAGTATGGAGTGCACTGTATGTGAGACGAAAACCACAAGTTTGATTTGATGTAATAGTACATAAGCTCTGAGAACGAAATGAAAAAATTTTCACTTTGAGATGCCAACATTGTGACCTTCCACTCACTTATGTCTCAGCTGACATAAAAGGAGTGTCCAGTTTTGAAGAGCATCTATTCAGGCCTTTTGTTCGGTAGTTTCACTCTTTTCTAAAAACAATGTATTTATAATTCTCTCTTCGTGTATCTGGAAAGCCCTTTGTAAATTCATTATAAAATTATAAAAACTTCAATAATTTAACCGCATTCGTGTAAATCGCATGTGGCTGTCAGACTTGATCAGATGTTGCTTCCATAGAGTGCAATGTTCAAACTAAAGACAGGCGACAGTTACAGTGAAAACAAAAGGTTGTATAATGTAATGGCCAACGGATTCCTTGATTGATGAAAGACCAGTCACGCAATCTTTACCACTCCAGGACATTCCGAAACGGTAACATAAACTATACGTGATCTAACATTGTCCAGAACTTCCACGTCAAATTTATGTAAATACCGTTTCAAGAGGCTTTATTATCCTCCAATTATCATCCCTGACACAAAACACCAAATTGACCATAAACCGTAAAACCCTAAATAATCTGTTTTGCATCCGATTAGTTAATTGCAGCAGCATATGTGCCTTCAATGTGGCCTTAGGCTAGGAGTAAAGGAATAGAAGCCCAATACACAAAAGTAGAAAAAAGGAATATCGATCACCAGGAAAGGAAGCCCTTCTACACTCAGAAAAAAAGATACATATTAAATTCCTTACGGCTACGGTGCCACTTGACGGCTAGTGTAAACAAACGTCAGGATATGTCACTTGAGGACGACACAAAAAAAGTTTCACTTAAAACATTTCGTACAGTGCCTTGGTCCTGTCTCGGTTACATGCTGCTACTTCACATTATCCTCGCGTCCACTATTCAGTTTGCTATATATTGTAGGGAATAGACTTGCGTAGCCGCATATGGTTTTTGTACAAATAGATATTCCTGGCATTGCTGTGATCCTTTTTGTACGTAATTCAGTAGAGAAAAAGTGTTGGAGGAGGTATGTTTAGTATGTTTACCCCTGGGTAACAATACATACAGCGAAGGGTTGCTTTCAAATGGATTTGGTTTTTACTCGTTTCCCTTGTCGGAGTGATTATATTTTGTCTATTCTGCAAAGAATTTGTCCTGATCTAGACTCCATATATATAGCACACCTACATAGTGGCTGGTTAAAGTTTGGAGGTGGTTTGAAAAGGTCAAAATGTGGTAAATAGGTTGGCATGCGTTGCTCGTAAGGCAGTGAACACGCTAAGAAAGAGTTTGCGGTTGTCATTTGGCCCGAATAGAGAGAAATTCATCATAACTTTACATTGTTGCTTGGGAGTTCTAATACAATTTCACAATGTCATCTCCAGGAAGTGATTCTTCTCCCGAAACTGAAAACAACTATGTACATATTTCCAAGTTAATGGGATTGAAACAACTCCAACAGAATGTCTCATGAATGCCTTGTGCTCGAGCACTAATGCAGGCCAGAGAATTCCCAGCAGGAGACAAAACACTTTTATTAGTTCTTCAACGCCGTCAGCATCGCATCTGGACCACACGCCTCCTAAATCAGATTTTCTTATTTGCTTAACCCCCGTTTGCATAATATGAGAATACATTCATTTACAGTGAGTGGGTTGGATTCCATACATGAATTCTGCTTGACTGATTTCATTACTGGGAGGTGAGAAGTCTCCCATCTGTTGGAGTTGTTACAAAAATGTCAGATTATATGAGTATTATCGTGTCCATTGTACATAATTCCTAATTCAATCAGCACGTTCCGGTGATGGTATGGAGCAAACACTTTCAATTGAAACATGCTTGCATGAGGGTTAAAACCGCGCAGTAATAATTACCCTCCGGATGCCGGTGAGTATCTATTTGGAATATATCGACTGTGCCATGGCGCGACACTCATGATGACATGAAAACGATATCATGAAGTTCTTAGCATGATATAAATTCCAGACCATAAAACGGCAGAACTCGAAAATAGATACAAATTCTTAGTTAGAGGTCACAATCCGTTTTTTCAGCACCTCCGCTTTTAGAACATCGAACTCCCAATATGGATTCCCACTAAGAACGCTTCAAGTGGAAAACATACACAATCCCCCAGCTCTTGAACTTGGATGCTGGGAACCAAGCCCGTAGGAGCGTTAGTATCGTATCCGTGTCGCTATCATGCTCCCCATTGTTTGATAATGCACTTGATCTCAAAATACTAATATTATTACTGTAAGATTGTTTCGGGTTACGCATAATCATAGAATTGTGTTTTTCACACAGTTCCCATTAGACTTGATTTCTTGCACCGTCGGGTGTTAGGCATGCTGGGTTGCTCGCCGCAGCCTTAGAAGCGCTTGAACTCCCATACTGCATGCTCACTGCTTGCACGTTGGGACAAAGAAAACATGGATATGAGATCAAGTGAAAATTCCCAGGGTTTATTAAGCGTAAACGCGAATGATTATCGGATGGGCTTAATTGAATTCTCAAAATGGGATAAATGCGAAAGAAGTTGTGTAGTTGCAATTGAACGTGTGTTTGCAATGGGTTTAATGACTTACCTGGATCGATGTGTGAGGGCAAGGACCAGTTCAATTTAGTTGAGTGAAAATTCCTGCGGAAACAATATGCAAGAGTTGGCTTTCCTCTCAATTATATTTTCCCATAACTAGAAGCTCATGAGATGTGCACTTTTTATAGAGAAGTTAAGCTTTTTGAAAATATGGCGAAGGAACGCTGAACTCAGTCCTTTCGTTGGTCTTCACAGCTCACCTTTAAATATCAACGTAAGGTTTACCCAGCAATTTACACCATAAACTAAGGGGAGATATTAGGACCTCGGCTCATAGGTGCTCAATGTGGTCAACTGTTGGGTCTTCATTGCTGAATTTGGTATCTGATGAACCAATAAAGAAGCAAAGCTATTTGCCAACCCGTTTTAAGTTATTAAAAAGTAATTGTTTTCCTTCCTTTGAAACAGGGCTTCAAAGATTACATATCAGAAGCCTGAGGTTATTATCTCTTGAAAACGAGAAGTAGGGTTTACTTGTTGCACCAAGAGTAGAAATGCTCAAATGTTCCGACATACGTAATCAAGAACGAGTCCCCAGGACCCCCCTTCCTGACCAACGAAATTTTATTATCATACTCGGATGTGAGGGCTCCTCTGCCTTTACGTTGTGAGCCTATCATCACTGCTGTTCATTTCCGAAATTAGCATCAATATTTTATCTGCGTGAGGGTTTTCTTTAGTTCCGCTACTTTTTGGCATTGAAATAGGACATGTTGAATATTATATTTTCTTTTGGGTAAATGGATAATTAATCTCGCCTGAAACCGAAGTTGTTTGTACTCCTTCTACGGCTAATCCCCGTGTCCGGTAGTGGTATATCAAGCCCACTGTTTCGCTTTCTTGGCTACTCCCGTCACTAATATTGAGTCTATGCATGTCCCCCGGTTTGTGATTTTCCTATTTTTTTGGAGTTGTGATTAACAGCGCATTTAATGCTTCCAACTAATCTATTGTACGCATAATACTGCGGCTTGGATGGATGGCATTGAGTCTTACAAAATGCATTACAGACGTTCTAGTATCCAGCGTCCTTTAACTCGCTGTGGTTTTCATTGTGGGATACGGCTACTTGCTCTGTAATTCTAACGCCATTGCTGAGCCACTTTTTAAGGTTTTGTGCAAAACAAATTTTTAATAATTGGCTGCGAAACCCCCTTTAAGTTCATCCTAGCATGAAATTTTGTAGTAGTATAGACTACACGAGAGAGCATGATCCTACCAAGTTTAGTGGAAATCGCACTGTTTCTGTCGCTTTTTTGCAAATTCAAGACTTTGAATTTTAATATCATCCGGAAGTGGATACTCTCACATAATATATGCATATATTACGTGCTACTTACTAATGGGGCAGATGCGCACTCAAATGTTTCGTACTTGTTTTATGTGATTTTCCTATTTTATATAACCTTTGGCCGGATTATGTCCTTTTCTGGAAATGCTCTCAATGTCGTGCGATTCCTTTGTTTGACTACCTTTTGCAATATTTGCGTAAAATTCTGTGAAGTGCAAAGCAGATCGAAAAAACGTTCAACCGAGCGGTTCGTTTTTCGATATTGCAATATTTCCAATGCATTTATGTGAAAAAGGAGATGAAAACATGTCATCCGGTCTCTCAATATGCTTTCGCGTAGCATCTTTCAAAATGTCCATAAAGCAAAGCAAAACTAAGAATTCTTGACCGAGAATGTGCCCGCTTTCATTATAGCGGAAAAGTGGTTTTCTGCGAGTTCGGGTGGAATTGTAGGCGATCATCTGCATGATTAGGAACCCCAAATGATGATTTAAGGTTGCGTCTAGGTCAAAGACAATTTATCAGACGCTGCCCCCTCTCTGTCCTGGGGTTTTATTTGCTCCCGCAATAAAGACCCCAGTATGAATTATAATCTGTACAAAAGCCGCCCGGTCGAAGCAGAGTTAAATTTTTAATTAGGTGAGGAGGGATGCCTGATTCCGTCGTTAGACCAATCAACAAAAACCTTTCTCCTACTGTTGTTTGTAGACGATTTGCAGTTGCTTCTGCCCTGGACGAAATCACAAGTCGTCTATCTTTTTTAAAAACTGAAAGAATACAGGGATCCATGGGCCATTAACAATGGGAAAACATTTTTTCCCAATAAGCTCCGCCATCAAGTAGATCATGGACTCAGGACTCCCTTACTCGGTCAACAAAAATATAGTGCAATTAATTGCGGTGCCACCGTCGGCAGAAACCACGTTTCCTAGATATACAAATTGATAGGGACAGTGCGCTGATCATTAGACAGACAACCTAAGTTTTGTACGTGTTCATCTTCAGTCCAATTCGACCTGCCTCTCGTTCCAAATACAGAGCTATTTGGCCAAGATCGGTGACACCCTGAGAGAGCAAACAAACATCATCGACGTATTCCATATTAACTAAGCTACATTTTTTGTGAATTTCGAATCTGAATTTTTTTTTATTTTGTTTGAAAGAAAACCTTGAACTACAATACTCGACAGAACTTATGGCTATATACATATAAGTACCTATCGCCTTAAATGCTATGACGTACATACGGTTGTGGCATCGACAGGTTTGCGACCAAACAATATCATCTCGTTTTTATCTGGTGACCACAGAGTGCCGTCTGAGTGTAATAAGCGAGGAAGGGTAACGGCAGAGATTCTGTGTCCTACAGCAGAACCTTGTCGGCCTGGTCTTACAGGTAGTGGACTGGATGTTGGGCTAACAATACATCGCTATCGAAGGACATGGTCAGCGACGACGAAAATCACCGGAAGCTGGGCCGGTTTACTGTTTTGGATTGTGAAATGCTCATTAACTAAATGGAACCAGGGTTCTGTAAAATTTAAGGATACAGTATCGTGATAGCCAAAGAAGCAAGATAGCACGAAAAAGGGATCCATGAGGTACACTCACACACAAAGTAAAATTGTTAAGCAGGGAACTTTGCGTGACACTTATTGCTGGTAAGACTTTAATCACTTTAATCACTTTTCCATTCTTTACAGATTTAATCAAAATTACAATTCTTCAATGCACTGTGAATAATAATAATACTTTAATATAATAAATTTTCTTTGATCTTTATGAGTGTTACTCGCCGCCCTCGGATACAGAAGAGACCGGCTTATTTCCATGTGGTCTTTTCTGTCCCAACCAACGGCACTTACTCACCGCTAATTCTCCACTCCCGTGGCGAGTTCTAAAGTGAGTGGAGTTCCGCATCCGCGACATTCGAAGTAAATTTCGAATGCTGCGATCCTGCCGCGCCACAAGACATTTAAAAAAAAGACACGCAAATTTTAGTGACAGAAAACTATTATACTTATAGATCGTTTGTTTGATTCTGGCAGGTATTGTTTGGTGTGTTTGGCAGCACTTAGCCTCCATTATCTGTCCTTATGGCAAGGTTTTTGATTCCAATGCCAACGCTGCTGACAATCCAATTGTCGGTTCCGGCAAGGGAGAATTGAACCCTCTTTTCCTAAGGCATCTGAGATTTCAGTCTTCTCTACGTCATAGTGCAGCAAAGTAACTCCATCGCATTAAATTTAGAAATAGAGTTCAATCGGTTTTTACTTTGCTAAATGCTTTTTGATGTGATCAAAGAACTGCTCAACGTTTTCAGGGTAACTTGGTTATCGCTGGAGATTGCGAAAACAAGAATACTTGCAGAAGTTTTGTGGGCATTCTGGCTGACCATAGTTCACTAGCTGTCTGTCACATCCGTTAATTGAAACCCTGCGATAGATAAACATCTGGTGTTTTCCGTCGGAGGTCGGGTCGAGTACAATGGACGGCAATGATCTGAGGGTTGAAATATGTTCACATCTTAGTGAGGGAGCAATTTCAATGTCGCTTAAATAATAATTATCGCACAAAGCAGAGCAAGCTTCAAGATATTCAATAAACAAAAAAAAATGTGAAGCTTAAGGACAGTAAGCGACCCAGCACAGGAAAACGCGAATCTTATCAAGATCATCAACGGCGCCACAACCGGTATCCGGTCTAGGCCTGCCTTAATAAGGAACTCCAGACATTCCGGTTTTGCGCCGAAGTCCACCAATTTGATATCCCTAAAAGCTGTCTGACGTCCTGACCTACGCCATCGTTCCATCTTAGGCAGGGTTTGCCTCGTCTTCTTATCGAATCTTATGGTAAGCTTAATTGAAGTGCGGACAAATTGCAACAATGACAGAATTCTAAAGCTTGGCAATAATATGTGAATTATGTATTATGCTAGAAGCATTCGAATTGCATACACTACAGAGGACGGTTTCAGACCAGGCTACAAATCACAGGCGACTCTTTGGAAGGATAATTAACGAATCCAATCTGGAACATGTGCACAAATTCGTTTAAATCAGCGTAAACTTGGTGAGGGAGGATCGCTAAAAAGGACAAGGCTTTGCGACGAATAGCGATGTGCACTAGGGTTTACTGTTCACTCCCCAAAATATTGAAGGGTAGAAACGCTGAAGGAATTGGTTAATCAAGTGCGGCTCCTGTCCACTTGGTCTTACTTATGATAAACTTGAACCCTGAACAATTCTTGGACTTCGTGATGCGTAACTGAACTACATCGTATTAGACAAGTTATTTCCAATATCTTCTATGAGTCAACCAAATTAGTTGAAACAAGTCGGAATACCGGAAGCTCGTGCTTCGGGTATAAAGGTTTTGTGTTCATCTTCTCTAAGAAATTTCGACGCACATTTTTCTACCGGTATACAGCTACAAAACTACGAGACATACGGACATATTACAGCCGTAGATGTTACGCTCACCCTAAACAAACAAACTGCCTATTTTCGAATACTGTACACATATAGGCACGTATATAAATTGATCGTACCCATATTTCCGATTTACTTCTTATATCTATCAGAATTAGGCCCTACCCGCAAAGTCCATTAGCACGCATATACTATATACCTACATACACACATGTCTCGTTGGAATAATTGATATTCATATACAAATGATTAAAGAACTAAAACAGAATAATTCTTTTCCACCCAATTCATACGAACTTACTTCGTTGTGATATTGACGAATTGATATGTGATGATGACGTCATCAGGTTGTAGAGTGCACGAAATTCACAAAAAATTGTAAAGTTTTACCCGTATAACTTTGTTAATTACGGTTGGATTTTCTTCAAACTTGATCAAATTGTGCATTATATGCTTCGTTATACCCATGCTAAATTTTGTACTTGTGGGATGAACATAAGGGGGGTGCCGGGTAAATTTCTAAAATGTGGAAATATACTATTATTAACTTTATTTGTGTAGATATCGGAACCGGATATATTTTGAGGCCTAGATTTCGTAGAGATGCACTATTGACATTTTTTTCAGATTTTTCGGTTGGATAGGTTCTGAGAACGAGACCTGTTACACTTTTTGGGGGTCATATTTTGAGCCCTCACTCCCCTACGTTTCACCCAATGTCAAATGTGGAACCAGTTTCGAAAAGTACTAATTTAGACCTTTCATTTGATACCCCACATGGCTACATTTTATGAAAAAAAAATTTGCACCCTCCTTTCACATGTATGGGGAGCCCCCTTTAAACTTAACACAAAATGGCGCCAGGTGCTGCATGTAAAGGGAACGGCAGATCACATACTTCTACCAATTTTCGTGACAGTCGGTCTAGCCGTTTCCGAATAAATCGGCTGTGACAGACAGACAGACAGACAGACAGACAGACGGACAGACAGACAGACAGACAGACAGACAGACCCCAGTTTGGAGGGAGGCGTTGTGGATGTCAGGGAATGCTACCAAACTGAGTTCAGTCTACAGGAGGACAGCCCTGAGGGTATGCTCTGCCTTCAGGACTGTCTCAGATGATGCAGCATTCGTCATCTCTGGAATGATGCCCATTGACATCTTGGCAGATGAGATGGCGAATATATACAATGCAAAGCCAACCTCTTCCTCATCGCGGACGAAGAACGCTGAGAGGGAGAGATCCATAAATAGATGGCAAGAGCGGTGGGAACGCTCGGGAAAGGGCCGGTGGACGCACAGGCTCATTCCTGCCATCAAGGAGTGGTTGGAGAGACGACACGGTGAGACTAATTATAATCTCACCCAGTTTCTCACGGGACACGGAGGATATCTCCAATACCTTCACAGGTTTAAATTGGAGACCTCACCCGATTGTCCAAATTGCAATGGAGTCCCAGAAGACCCAGAGCATGTATTCTTCCACTGTCCGAGATTTGTGGAAGAAAGGAGGAATCTAGAGGAGACTCTAGGAGAGGTGCTGGTACCAGAAAATCTGTTACCGAAAATGCTAGCACATCAAGAGAATTGGGATGCGGTCAACTCCATGATCGCATCTATTCAAAATAAATTGCGAAAGGCAGAGGAAAGGAGAAAAGCGCGGTCACGTGCGCCGCGTATAGAAGAAAGGTGACAAAGCTAGAGTGAGCTGACTCCGCCCCGTGATGTAATACCTTATGGTGGTTCCGCGGGGCAGGGAGGGAGTCGGGGGTGGTTTTAGTGGGTAAAAATCCCACACGCTGGTGTGTCCAGACCAGTGTCTTATTGAAGATTTCCACCTCCTCAACAAAAAAAAAAAAAAAAAAAAAGACAGACAGACAGACAGACAGACAGACAGACAGACAGACAGACGGACCTGTGAGGAGTGGCCAGATCTCCCATCAGGCGCGACCCCAGGTGGCGGATAGGGGCATACCTATTGATGTGTAAATATGTGTTCATGCACTTTTCTTTTCTGACTGTGCATGGGCTAGTGTTTGCTCATCTCTGGTGCGTGGACCAAAATGGCTATGGGAAGGACACCCAGAAAATAAAACCAACATGGACGAATTGAGAAGGAGTAAAGTTACGGTGCAGGGGCTCGGAACCCCAGTACCGGCGGCTTTTGGGAGTGAGCAAGCGGGCTCCCGGCCGTCGATATCCCTCGACCGCAGTGCCTCGGTGGTGGACAACTTGGCCACCGTTGCATCTAATACTACAAGTGTTTTAGATTTGGAGAAGGAGGTGTTCAAACGAAGCACGACTCTGCCAAGAACACCAATTGCAAAGGCAAAGAATGATGGACTAAAAGGAGATAGCTGGCCAAAAAAGGCGATTTCGACACCCATCGGATCTGATCAAGAGGTACTCCAGCAGCACCAAATAGATCCATTCAGGAGAAGCTCATCAATTTTACGATCTCCTCCAATATCAAAGCCGGCAAAAGAGAAAGCTCATGGGAGCTCAGCAATTGAAAAATGTGAAGGAGCCAGTAAAAGGAGTAGTCTGGCCAGGACTCACCGAGAACAGAGCCCTGACCCAGAAGAACTACCTTTTATGCAGCTTGGGACTAAAATAGTTGAGCTGTCCGAATTCATCAAGGACAAGCACAACGTGCACCAAGCCATCAAGAACATGGTGAGAGCCATCAGGGTGCTTTACAGTAGGTCCCAGGAAGAAGTAACAAAGCCTAAAGAAAAGCCGGACATTCCAGCCTCAACAGTGTCACAGGCGACCCAAGTGACACCAAAGCAGAAGGTCACCGATCCTCGATCAAGTAAGCGAGTGCGAGACAAAGAGGGCGAAGCTTTGGTGAATCAACAGGCACCAAAAAGGAAGAAAGGAGTCTCGACTAGTCCAACAAACGGAACTAAAAGTTCAGAAGGGCCCAAAGTGCCCAAAGTAGGAACGTCGGCTAGCGAAGCGAAACCGAGAGAAAATAAGAGCGGTGGTTGGACTAAGGTCGTGAACAAGAAAAGAGACAAGAAACCAAAGATGCGAATTCGCCCGGAGGCAATTGTAATCTCCAGCAAAGGACATCTAACGTATGCGGAGATACTAAAGAAGGTGAAATCTGACCCCGACCTAAAAGACCTAGGCGGAAATGTCAGCAAAATCCGGAGGACCCAGAAAGGGGATCTCATGTTTGAACTGAAAAAATCCAGCGTGGGGAAAACTGACGGCTTTCGTAACCAAGTTTTAAACTCACTTGGGGAAAATGTCGCGGTTCGTTCCCAAAAACATGAGATCTATATCCAGTGCAAGGATCTCGATGAGGTAACATCCAGAGAAGAGATCTGCACTGCCTTGAAGGAACAATTCAAGTTGGAGGAATTTGGGGAAGCATCTATCGTGAGCCTTAGAAAAGCTTATGGCGGTACTCAAACGGCCACACTGCGACTGCCAGTAGAGTCAGCGCAGAAGTTGTTGGCCGTGGGGAAGGTTCGGATTGGATGGGTTGTTTGCCGACTAAGGGAACAGATCTCTTTAAAAAGGTGCTTCAAATGCCTAATGTTTGGACACTTCGCGAAGGCATGCACTACCGGCATCGATCGGTCCGATCGATGTCGACGGTGTGGGGAAAAAGGACATATTGCCAAGGAGTGCAATAGAGACCCCAAATGCATTCTGTGCGAAGAAAAGGAGGGAAGGGATAACCGGCATATTGCCGGAAGTGGTAAATGCCCAGAATTTAGGAAGGCGTTAACTGCAGTGAAAAAATGAGGTTAATACAAATAAACCTAAATCATTGCAGGGTCGCACAAGATTTGCTTGCGCAGACCACTTACGAATCCGCGATGGAGGTTGCTATCATTAGTGAACCGTACAGAAATCTTGACGGTGGTGTATGGGTCACAGATGCGAGTGGTGGAGCGGCGATATGGGCGTGCGGTCGTCAAGCCATACAATATAGTATGCGTCAGGCGGCTAGTGGCTTTGTGTGGGCGAAAATAAGCGGTATATTCGTATACAGCTGCTACGCTCCACCGAGCCTTACACTTCCTGAGTTTGAAGAATTGTTAGATGATCTTGTTCATGACGCAAGGGGACGAGGTCCAAAGGTGATAGCCGGTGACTTTAATGCGTGGGCTATCGAGTGGGGCAGCAAAGAGACTAACGCAAAGGGGCGGTGCTTATTAGAAGCATTTGCCCAGTTAGATGTAGTTCTAGCCAACGAAGGCAATGTAAACACTTATCGGAAAGGGGGAACTGGTTCAATTGTAGATCTGACTTTTGTCAGCCCTGCGCTGGCACGTGGCATGTCCTGGCAAGTTAGCGAGGACTTCACGTACAGCGACCACCAGGCGATCACCTTTGAACTAAGGACCGAGCCACAAGGCAGGAGACCCGCACCCCGGGAGCCGAAATCCAGAGGAACACCAGGATGGTCTGCAAAAGCGATGGATGAGCCAACATTCATGGAAGTGTGGCTAGACCTGCCTAGCAAAGCCGGCACGTCCACGGATAGAGCTCTCCATGTTACACAAAGCGTCTCCAAGGCATGTGACGCGTCGATGCCTAGGAGATGCTCATTCTACACTAGAAGACCCAATTATTGGTGGAATAGTGAACTTGCCAGTCTTCGATCGATTTGCCACAGAGCCAGACGAACGGCTCAGAGGGCAATAGGTAGGATCGATCAAAGGCAAAAGGAGTATGCCTATAGGGAAGCCCGCAAGAACCTCAAGCTCGCCATCCAGCGGAGTAAGAGGAAATGTTTCAAGGAGCTCTGTTTAGAAGCGGACATAAATCCGTGGGGTAGCGCCTATAAAATCGTGACAGGGCGATTCAGAGGCCGATCATCACCGCAGATCACGTGCCCTATGCTCTTGTTGAAAATAATCCAGGGGTTATTTCCCCAGCAAGAGCGGGGTACTAACACTTTCCAGCGTCCCCTGAATGTGACGCCGTTTCCACCAGTCACCAGGGACGAGCTGCTGGAGATCTGCAGTCGAATAGGCGACAGCAAAGCCCCGGGTCTGGACGGCATACCGAATAAGGCGCTCAAACTTGCCGTCAAATGTAGACCGGATATGTTCGCGGAGCTGTTCGAAGCGTGCATGTCCGAGGGTATCTTTCCAGCGACGTGGAAGCGGCAGAAGCTGGTGTTGCTGCCTAAGGCTGGCAAACCGCCAGGGGAACCGTCCTCCTATAGACCCATATGTCTTCTAGACACTATGGGGAAAATGTTGGAGCGGGTTATTTATAATAGACTACTCCCAGTCGTCGAGAGCCAAGGTGGTCTTTCAGATAGGCAGTATGGGTTCCGCAAAGCCAGATCAACCATTGATGCCATCAAAATGGTTACTGGCTTGGCCGAAAATGCAATTCACGGAAGGGGTTCTACCAGCAAATATTGTGTGGTGGTCACCCTGGATGTGAGGAATGCTTTTAACTCGGCCAATTGGAACCTTATACGAAAGTCTCTGGCGACGATTGGTGTTCCCACCTACCTTGCCACTATCATAGATAGCTATTTGCACGAGCGAACATTGTGGTATAATACCGATGATGGACCCAAGGAGTACATTGTCTCCGCGGGTGTCCCACAGGGCTCTGTACTGGGCCCACTACTGTGGAACATCATGTACAATGATGTGCTTAACCTTCCGGTTCCGGAGGAGGCCACGGTGGTGGGTTACGCCGATGACATAGCACTGGTTGTGGTCGCAAAGCATCTCGAGGATGCTGAGTTGTACTCAAGCGAAGCAATCAGTGCTGTTAAGGCTTGGCTGGAAAGTGCTGGACTGGCACTCGCGGAGGAAAAGACGGAAGCGGTCCTCATCACTAAGCGCCGCAAAAGAAATTACGCCTGCGTCAGAATCGGGGATCGTATCATCACTTCCAAGCCGGCCATCAAATACTTGGGGGTGATGATAGACGGAAAACTCAATTTTAAGCAGCACATAGAGCATACTTGTAAAAAAGCATCCACCACGAGTATGGCTCTCGCAAGGATGATGCCGAACGTAGGAGGACCGCGGCATACTTGCAGGCTGCTCATAGCCAAGGTGGTGAGTTCTATCATGCTGTATGCAGTCCCAGTTTGGGGAAACGCGCTGCAGGTTTTAGGAAATGCATATAAACTGAGTAGGGTTTACAGAAGAACAGCCTTAAGGGTGTGTTCTGCCTTCAGGACCGTCTCAGACGATGCAGCGTTCATCATCTCGGGAATGATGCCAATTGACATCCTGGCAACCGAAATGATGAACATTTATAACACCAGGTCCATCTCTCCCTTATCGCAGGTGAAAAAAGCCGAAAGAGAGAGATCCATAAGCAGGTGGCAACAGCGATGGAACCAGTCAGAAAAAGGTCGTTGGACTTACAGGTTGATCCCTTCCATCAGGGAGTGGCTGGAGAGAAAGCATGGGGAGATCAATTATAATCTCACCCAGTTTCTCACCGGCCATGGAGGATACCGTCAATACCTGTACAGGTTTAAATTGGACACCTCGCCTAATTGTCCAAACTGCGACGGGGTCCCGGAAGACCCAGCGCACGTATTCTTCCAATGTCCTAGGTTCGCGGAAGAAAGGAGGAACCTAGAGGAAACTCTAGGTGAAGTGCTATCACCGGAAAATTTTGTCCGGAGAATGGTAGCTTGCCAAGAAGACTGGGATGCGATCAATTTCATGATCGCAGTGATCCAGGAGAAACTGCGAAAAGCAGAAGAAGTGAGGAAGGCGCGGTTACGGACCCCGCGGGAAGACGGAAGGAGACCTAGCTAAAGTAAGCTAACTCCGCCCCGTGATGTAATACCTAAAGGTGGTTCCACGGGGTAGGGGGGGAGTCGGGGGTGGTTTTAGTGGGTAAAAATCCCACACGCTGGTTTGTCCAGACCAGTGTCTTTTGAAGATTTCCACCTCCTTAAAAAAAAAAAAAAAAAAAAAAAAAAAAAAAAGACAGACAGACGGACAGACAGACATCGAATCGATTCTAATAAGGTTTTGTTTCACACAAAACCTTAAAAACTGCCTAATTGTCTTTCGCACTTTAATGAAAACGATCTGGTGCCGAATTCTTTAGTGCCCTTTACGTTTTGAGAAGTTTCACTGTTTGAGAATTAAAAGCATTTCGAAACTAAAGATCTTAATGAAAATATTAGTTTTGAGTACACCGCAGTTAACGGAGACATCTTCAAGGCGATTGTTCCAGTTCACATTTCAGTGAACGATGTCAAAAATATTCCATAACGGTGCAATCACAATCCAGAATACGATTGTCATCCTCTAGATGGTTTCTCTCAGTTAAATTAATCATTCTCTAGTTCGTATCCTTTAGTCTAAAAGTGCCAGATTTGTCTCGGCTAATCTAAATTCTGTGGGACTTCCTAAATATGCTACTAATTATGAAGCTCTGCCTCTTAACAGCCTTCCAACTCGTACCGCAGAAATAACTGCACCCAGCAATAAAGGAGAATTAAATCGCACAACTTTCTTGCCATAAGTTATAATCCATTTTTTGGCAAGGACTTATCAAAAGGAGTAAAAATTCCCTATCAGCATTCCCATCATTCATCAAATTCCACAACGCTCCGTTGCTCCCTTTATTAAGTTTAATTTCCCAAAAGCTTGTGGATTCCATTTGAAGAGTCGGAACTTCTTTATGATAGAGTTCTCCAAAAACGAACCCAAGCGCATAATAAACTCCGCGTTTACTTGCTCAAGGTTTTCCCTGAAAAATTTCTCAATGAGTTTCTGTACTTGCTATTCTACATACAGCGTGTGTATGGGGGTGTATGCACGGAAACAGCAGTAGTCCACAGATTTCGATGTGTAGGTCCCGCCACCAAACCATTTTCGGACTAAAGGCATTTTACTTCAAGCTTTAGAATGTCGGCTGTTCCCTGTAGTTTTTCCAAGTGTACATTGTTGCCGAAACTAAAAGGATACACGTAGTAGATTCTCTATAGACATGCATCATAGAAATACAAAAGGACATAAATAGGAGAACCCCACAAGAAGGTTATGAAGTGATTTCCATAGACATTTCCCAAGGGACAGGGAGAGGACAAGTACTTTCCATTTCGCAGGGTCACAAATATTCAGATATGCCGCCTCCCCCGAAAACACCATTAGAAGTATCATGCATACACAGCTTTGCAATGCCGGCGTGTTAGCAAAGGAACGGGTTTGTACTTGCTGCTAAACCCAGTATGTTCGGAAAGGGTGCGGTGCTTCCTAATTCTTCGAAAGGGTGGCTGGGACGCGAAGGCGGCAGCAACGCAATACATTCGCTTTCGTCCTAATGGCAAAGGACCAAAGGATGACATTATGCCGGTTCACTTATTTGGTTCGTTCTCTTGCTGGTGGTCTTTAATGGGGTTCAATGTCGTCTAATTTCAAATGCGAAATACGTCACTAGAACGACGAAAAGGATCTAACGGCTGGAATTATGTAATTCTGATGAAAAATTAAGGAAGGTTTCTCTGTAGCAGACGAGGCAAATCGGAGGCAACGGGGAGCATGCCGGAGAGAGACCAAGACGTGGGCACTCGTGGTATAATTTGCCTTCGCGCACTTAAAGGATTAATTCGGCAGTAATTCAATGAAAAATGAATCAAATAATTGCTGGGAATTTCGTGCTGCTCCAAAATAAGAAATGGGCAAGTTGGAATACCATAGAATATTGATGTTGTTCAGGACATTGAGAACTGTTTAATGACCATCATTAAACAGGACGGTTCAGAAGGTGAACTTGTAAGTTTGGAAGAGTCTATTGAAAATTAAGTTAACCATGTCGCCGAGATGGATATGCATTAGTTATTTCGGCTCAGTTTGAAATTCATCTTTTTCGCAAAATAGCTAAAACGTTTCTAAGTACGCATATCTTTTCTATTTAGCACGCGCGCTTCACGAATCTACACCAGAACGTGTCCAAAATCCATTCAATGACCATTAGCATCGTCGTTTGTGCTATTTACTCCCCAAACACTTGCTCCAATCTCGGTCGATAATTGACTAACCATCGTAATGACAATTCAATGACCAATCATTCGTCGTTCGATCCGGGTGCTACTAAACTCCTAATCGAAGTTAGTTATGTGTGTGTACACCTCGGCACAAAACTTTACACATTACGATGCCTTCACTGTCTTCACTGACGGGTCAGGTAGAGCATTTCACCTGGGCTAAGTAAATAGACTGACTAGTCGATCAGGTGGACGCCCTGACAGAGCTCACACACTTCCGTGCCCCGTTTTTCGAAGGTCCTTAGATTACGCTGGACGTGGATATGACCGGGCGAGAATCAGACGATAATAACCGGAACCACAGGCCAGGCACGTACACTACAAAGGTGGAATTGTGCAGGTACAATTGTTCGGGGCTTACGATTGGTCTGATTTCTTCATGTGCTGGCGGTTCTTGCGTGATAACTTTATGGAGCGGCTGCTCCCATATGGTTTTGTGCGGTGTTGCCCAATAGTAATGTTTCGAAACGGTTCTAATCATAGCCGTTGCATGGGTCTAGATGGGAATACGTGCTGGAAAGACTGAAGGCGATAGCCCTATTCAACATACTCAAACAGTAACTGGCTACATCAAATGCTCTGCTGAACAACAATTTCAAGTTATAATCAAAGGAGTGGACCTTCTGGCAACCCCCAACAACGCCGTACGTGTTATTCAACAGGTGATGATGCGACTCGAACCGGAGCGTTTGGAAAACGTTCGAGACCTTGTTCGAACCAAGCCAACATTCACGTAAATCATCTGAGAACTCGCAACAATTCAATTTGCTTTGGCTGTGCGTTATTTGTGTGTACGAACGCCATGTATGCCTACAGACATATGTTCGTTTCCAACTAGTTAATAAGAAGAAAATGAACCAGCGAAATACACACTATTATCGTTGAAAACTGTACCTGATCCGAATATCTTGATTCCAAGTTCTAGGTGGAATAATTAGACTCATACTCAATACTGGAGCGTTATCGAGTTGGCAGTTTGATAGTTCGTATGCCTCTGCTAGCCGTCTTGATGCGGAGGCATCAACAGCGAGGCTTCTCAACGCGGGAATGAGCGGCACACTTGACTTGTTGGCGCTACAGAGAGAGTTTGGAGCTTAATGACCTCCGTAATTGCTTCTTACAGAACGGATTATTAATGTTCCTTTCTAGTGAAAATGCAGATTTACCAGAAGATTTCTCATTTATTTCGAATGTGGTTGATTGTTTCAGATTCTATTCCTCGCTACGTTTTTCTCCTCATTGAATTTCTTGGTATTAATTAGAAAGCGATGAAGGCGGCGAAAAAAAACCTTGTGAAAGTACGTAAGTTTATTTTAGCCCTAAAATAAAACGAAAGTGAGTTTCAAGTAGCAGCTGAGAAACACGTGGAAAAGAGGGAGTTTTCAAAAATGTGTACATTGACTAGAAACAACTAAGAAGCACATCGATCGGAACAAACAAGATTGCTTCAAGGGTATTACAAATGCAATACGAAACAGACGACCTAGTTAATTGGAAAAATCGGTACGGGTAGATCCTAGCATTCACGTCTAATGAATATAAATTTGTGTAGCTGTGATATTATAAAAAGTACATATATAATACGATAATGATAAAAGTATTGCAAAATCTCATAAGGGTTGGGTGTAACCACAGGTCCATCCTGGTTAGCCATAGTCGACCTAAAGGTATCTGACCACCCCCAAAACTTTATAAGTCAATACAACTGGCGTGAGGCCAAGACTCTAAAATTATGAGTCTGATGCTCTACTGACTGAGCTAGCCGAGCTTTTAATCTCAGGATCGTGAGTTCGGGCGCCACGTTAGGCGCCATTTATAATGATTGATAAGGGTTGGTGGTGATCATAAAACCCCACTAAATCTTGTGATCATCCCTAACCGGTATAAGTCATAAGAAATTAGATAATAACCTGGGAACCACTGGTTTTCAGACTAGGAAAATCATAGATGGCACGCACCTTGTTAGGATCAGTACCAATCGTCCCAATGCCGATGATGTGGCCAAGTATCAAACCTCCTTTATCACAAATTTGCTTTTCCAGATGTTTAATGTCAAACCAGTGCGACTGATGCAAAGAGCCTCCTCGTTTAAAAGCAACAAGTGCTGGGCAGTGGTATCTATGATAAGAAACAGTACAATCTCAGAGTCGTGGGTTTGGCTTCCACGTTGGGCGTCATATTTAATGATCTATAAGGATTGGATAAAATCAAAAAAATTCCTCTTGAAACTGTCAAGGAGGTACGTAATATATCCTGGAAGCGCAATTGAAGATCCAGATTCAAACAGATATGATAAAAACAAACAAAGTGGGACTGGATTGAGATAGCAATGAATCGAATGACGCTTGCTAATGTTTGGTGCTAACTTATTTATGGAGCACCAGCGAACCAGAATACCTAAGCTCGGCTGAAGGGATACACAGACTAAGGGAGAAGCTACAGTTGAAAAATGCGAAGTTCATCGGCATAAATCGTGCAAGGGACCGTACTGAGGGAAAAAAGTTGGGTGATGAAAAATAGAAATAGTGGTGGATCCAGAATGAAAACTTGTGGTACGCCAGGAGAGACTGAAAAGGACCTGGATTTGCAACCACCAAAAGAAACGCTACCAGAACAATTGGAGGGTAAGAGGCGAGTAATGTAATTGGTAACAGGGGAATGTTAAGAAAGGCGGATTTGAACGAAAGTAGCACATAATTACGTGTACTCTTTGCCGAGAGTTTAGACATTTGGCCACGAAGTTGGTGAGGCCAAGTAGGTTAATAGCTATGGACCCACGTTTTACAAAGCTGTATTTCTCTTTAACTATAAGGTAATCCCGGCTAGCGTATGCTCACCGCTTTGATGTATAGAAGTAATGAAAGAGTCTTTCTAAAAGTTACAAAAATAACAACCTTCAAGGCTTTGGCTAAAAATTGGACAAACAGGGAGGCCAGTGATTTGTTTAGTTTCTATCAGAAAGAGATTAAGAAGGTTATAAAGACCAGGACCAACACTGACAATAATGTCGCCGATGAGGTCCTCGACTAATTGTGAGAGATGCTAGGTAGACTACACAAAGTCCGCGGACAGAGGAAGAAGAAGAAAACCAGTTATAAACTGAGCAAAAGTAATCGTGAAATAGGTCGCACGGTAATTGAAGAGAATCAGCACGATAATTGCTGAGTAACATGATAATAATGAGCCTACAAACTTGATGAAAATGGAAGGGGCGGGATTGCGAGTGGGGTTTGATGTTTTTGAACACATATACTCCTTCCTAGATCCTAGATCAGTGACAGCTTGAAGCACTTTAATGTGAGTAAAATCAACTTAGCTTCCAGAGGTCTTGTTTTTTTCTTGCAGCTTATTTCCGACTGAGCTTATGAATGTCAGTTGTGAGCCAGAAGGAGTAAGAGCGAAAGGATCCATATAAAATTAGTTGAGGGCTTCGTCAGAAGATAAAGGAGCAAGATGAGCTCTCAGTTGATGGTAGCCAAGGCTGAATTAAAAACTTAAAGTTTTTTCAAAAACTTTTAGTTTTTAATTCAGTTTGACTTAATACGACAGTTGGGAGGATAAGATGAATAATGTGGTTTAGGTAATTTCTGGTGAACTCGTCAGAGCGTCACACTGAAAAACAGAATAGCCTTATAGGTGCTTAGAATCCAAAATGTTAACATCCAGCTGGTCCCAGAAATACAGTTGATGAGGCGTTGGTAAGACTTTAACGCTAATGAATGTTTTGCTTATGCTGGAGGTGAGGTAAGCGGGTGGCCTGGATATTTCTCCTTAATTTGTTCTTTTGGTGAGGTTTAATAAAAACTCCTGCGGCCAACAGGAGAGTTGGGCGACGTGAAGTTACGTTATCTGGAGGGAAGCTGTTACACAACTGTGGTTGCCATCCCTTGCCACCTCCACACACCAGAAAGGCACCGGAGATAAGCAAGTGTTGCTCCTAATGTAATTGAGAATGTCGTCCGAGGAGGCAAGATAAGCCAATTTCAAATCGGTTCGATATCAAAAGAGTGTTCTGTAATATTCCGTGACACTACTATTGTCGGGTGGGGGATGTGCTTCATTAATGAAGCTAGATTTGAAGAGTTAGTTGGATTCATACTAGCGAAGTCGTATACAGTAGGCGGGAACAGGAGGCCTGGAGCTCGAAGGGGCTTAAGATGAGGAGCGAAGCGAGAGCATCTCAAGCTCGTTTGAGGAAGGAGGAAGGACGGGCCACTATAGACCGAATAACAATCAAAAGCTAATGTAATAATTCTGTAAATGTGCAAGGTGGTGCATCAGCTAATATCTGTATATAAATACGCCATGAAACACAAAACCATTCCTCTAGAAGGGGGCACATATTTGCATAATTCCAACATCAGGGGCCCATTGTCAACTAGCTTCCCTATTTTATTAACCTGTCTTTTGCTTCCCCTATGGAGCATAAAGCCTAAACTTTTTGCGGGCATATAGTGAAAACGGAAAAGGCTTCCTGGAAGCAAGTAGCGATAAAATAGGAACCACATTAACGATCATTCCAAATGCAGGGAACCTTACACGCTGACTGCGTCAATTTAACTGAACTGAACCATAGTCATGAAATTCGCCAATTTCTGATTGAAACCCAAATAAATACTCAGAGGGAAACCCAATAGGAAGAAAAAGCGAATTTACAAACTGGAGGACGTGATTTAATGGAGTATGTATACCACTTTCATAATCGTCATTTAACTGATACTAATTCGTAGTTTCATTCAAAGGAAACTTGTTGGATCAATTTCACTGCAGATAGTGTGTTTCTGAATTCTAAGTATTAGAAATCACTTACATCAAATCTTCTAAAGCGTTAAGTATGTGCCTAGAATAATTTAAAAGTTTATTACATACTTTTCAGGTAAAAAGCCATTAGATCTGACCAATATATTTGTAACTGACTGCTTTGAAACTCGTAACCCTTGGGAGAGAAGCAACTTTCTTCTTCGTTCTTCTTATCAATGCCTCCTATCACACCAGAAATGCCTACCTACTGATATAGGTTGGTAGGTCTATCCGTCCACTCCCAGAGACAAAAAAATCCAAATAATTACAAATCAATTAAACAATTTCTGGCCAAAACTATTGGCCGTCGGACTTTTTTCAAAATTTAGCCCACTTATTTGAATATTCATTGTAGAGATATATTGTTGTATCTGTTTCCCATCGGTTTACCGACAGTCGGTTATCTGGTTTTCCTTTTAGCTATTCATTAGATTTAGTTGTCTTCGGAGATTCGGTTTTCGATTGTGACACTCAGCATCTAGTTTGAGTGAATGATATAAAGGTTAATTTTCGGTTATGCAAATTCAATTTTAATTACCTTCCTTCGCCAGGCTGAAGGCTCAAAGAGAATGTGTGTTTCGAGGAGGAGGATGAGATCATAGAACAAGTTTGTAAGAACGTTCCATAAACTTTGTTTGGGTTTGTTCTTTGTTGGAACACTTTCCTGTGAAATATGCTTAATTTATAATCGATAATTTGTAGTTTCTATTGGACTTGGGTTGAGACTGGAATGACATTGAAGGAAGGAGAGTTAGGAAAAATTGACACTATTACCGGACGGAATTGTACGTGAAATCTCTTCAAAGTTTCCCATCCATCTTTTGGAAAGATACATAAATGTCCTAGCTCTTTTCGGTCCTAGTTCTAAGGAAAAGTCCTGCTAAGTTACTCATTACAAAGACAAATTTCCGTACAGCATTCCTAGAAGGCTTGCCTACCACAACTTTCCTTCTGTGGAAAATAATAATTAACAATCCGAACAAGCAGCTTTGGATGATTGAATGTGCGCTCGACGATTTCCATCAATTTTCTTTCAATGGCTTTCTGAAGAATCAATCATACACAAATGAGAGCAATTTACAATAAAAGGTTAGTTATACTTTTCAAACATGGAAGACTAAAAGCCCGCTTCCGTGGAGAGATGAAAACACACTTAGTAATCGTTAGCAGTAAAGCAGTTGCCGAGAACCAGTTCAATGGCTTTTATGGTTCCATACGTTCCAGTAAACGAACTCAAACTGTTCGTTGATTCTCAAAAACGCGAAATTTTGTAGCCACACGCGTCTGGCCTTTCCAATTTTCACATTTACCTAACACTGGAATTATATCAAACAATTTCTAATTAAAGTGAACCCTATTGTTCGGAGATTCAATCAATTTCTCTCATATTGGTACGCGCAAAGCATCAATTGCTGCAGATTCGGAATCACAGAAGCCAATTTTTTTGTTACGTTCCTTCCTCTATCTTTCTATCTATCTATTATGAGATTCGGAAGAGAAAAAAGAGGAGGAAAGCCTTGAGGAAAAACCTTAAGGAAGGCGAAAACAGTGATCAGTGGTGATCTAACAACTTGAAGATCATTGGGCTTTATGTGCAGACCACGACTACAGGTAGAATACCTGCTGCAGGCTTGATAAGTGTACGTAAGCGTGGGTAATTGCCTTTCTAAAAATATTTGTAATATCAGGTACACTTTTTACTGTGTTTTACGAGCATCTAGACGTGAGCATTATGTAAAAGCTAACAAATAAGTTTCAACTTGAACTGATCGAATTGATCGATGAATGTCCGTAGAAAATCATGATTTGGGTGCACGGCTCATAAAGGTTGGTTATTTGGATTAATAAGGAGGGAGAAACAAAGAACTGCAAGTAAACTGAAAAAGACACAAAAAATGGTTCAAATACTCATTGGAAAGAGAGAATTGTGAATGCTGAAGTATTTGGAGTCACAAAAATTTCTCGTAGATTTGCTTTCGCTTGCAAAATTATTCAATTTTCGGTAATAAATTATGAGGCAATTATTAGCTTATGTTTTCTGTGTGGTTTCCCTCTGGCTTCACCCATTCAATTATAGTATTCCAATTCCCATTCGACGAAAATTAAACTCTGCTGATTTGTGTGCCCCTAAAAATCATTTCTTACATATTTTCTACATGATCGAGTAAAAGGCAACTTCACAAAACTAGCACCTTAAAAACTTTGCGTTAGTAGGGTAGAATGGCACAAACAGTTACGACAGGAACTAAGTAAGGTTCAACAGTACCTTAAATGGGAAAATGGTTTGAAGCTAGATTGGGAGCAATCAGCATTACAATAGTAACTGTATGGCCTCTAAGAGAAAGGCTTGAAATCTTTTCTTAACCCCCAAATATGAAAGGTTCTGCAGGTTGTTAAAGATTAGGACAAAGGGACACCTCACGGTCAGAGTAGTAAATACTTTCACCAATTGAATACAACTCTGCAGAAGTCACTTTAGAATAGCTGTAGAATATTGCACCGTATCGTGTGAGTGCAAATAATATGAATAAGCAGATAAAAGAAAGCCATATAAGGATCTTGATGACCTCATGTACATAGCCTGTTTAATACTGTATTGCTATTTTATGATATCCAAAAATCGAGTGAATTCGCCCTGGTAAGGTAGCTTCGATCTACACTAAAATTATTAACGGTGATATATTTCGCACCAAACCTTCTATTTTTATCGCGTAAATTCCGATTTTATACGATAATGTAATGGTAGTCAAAGGGTAGTATAGGTCCCAGAGCAAAAGCGCGGATTGGTATCCACAACAGAGTGCAAAACCTGCAGCTCTGTCGCTTAAATTTTTAACGGAAGATTATAGAACCGAGTCCCGTGGTGCATAAAATTGAAAAAAATATGCTAGCTGATCCTTTGGGTTGGGGATTAATGTAAGGTTTTTGGAAAAAAACTTCCAGACACGAAGCCGCGATTGGATTGGGCCCAACGATAGACTTAGCAACGAAGTAGGACTAACGACTTGCGCAATTTCTCATGGGATGTGCAATCGTTCTGCGAAGCGAAGACTACCCAGCTGTTAGTCACACTCCGTCGGCTGATATTGCATAAACACGCTTTGCAGGGTGCGGTTCCCAAGAGAAGACCGACTATATCATATATTACAATCTATACGATTATACTATATATGTGCTCAGAGTAGGTTTCCTAACCAATCATAATAATGTAAGCGAATGGTAACGAACTCTGTGCTTACTTCAGTTTAATAAACTTTCATGCCCTTAAATGGAAACTGCATAGTCGGAAAACGAACATTCTGCGAGACAAACGAAGGAAGCCTCAGAACCTGCTCCAGACCTAACATAAAACCATACTGTGTTATTTTAGCAGCTAGTTAAGGTATTTAAGCGATTCGTCGGCGCCTGTAGCTTACATTAATGACCAACGGCAATGAACCTCCGATTATTAAGAGTAGCAACGCGAGACTGTTCCGTGTGGACAACTCTCTTATTGGTATCTATCTCATTGGCAAAGTTCTTTTGGCTAGAGTAACGACAATACCTCAAATTCCCTCTGAAAATCAGGTAAGAGTAAATCTTGTCAGAGATGAAGCCCTTCATAATACCTGCAAGGCGTATCATAGCCTCTGGAGATGAAGCATCACTAACTGATCTTTGTAACCACCTCAAGAATATTTTCATTGCTACAGTCGCAAAAATATTTAGCACGTATCGAAAGAAAAGTTGGAAAAACGGAATTGGTGATGCAGGCTAGCAGCAGAATGTTGTCTAAAGGGCTAAGTTAGCAATCACAGACAACGCGGATACGTGTAGAGACACATCCCATACTCCTCCCAAGGAAGAAATTATTGCACAGATATAGAAGCACGCCTGGTAAAACGGAGAAGGAAAGTTTTACCACCGGGTTTTCGAGATATGTCAGGATAGCCGAAGTGTTTAGAGCGCTGGGCCGTCATAGCGAAAGGTCTCGGTTCTCACTGCGTCTCTGCGCCAAACGATGGAAAACTCTTCGAGCATGACCCTCAGTTGCATCATCGCCTAGTAATAGTATGAATAAAGTAAAAGAAAGCACGCCCAAGAGAAAATTCGCTGTTTGAGCAAAGTTAGGCTGATTAGGCTGACCAGTCCCAGGAGAAACTGATACGCGGCGTTTCAAATAGCGCCGAACATTCTATCCTTATTCAATCCACCGAAATGTTGGGCTGTCACAAATCCGAAAAAATCCGAAAACCCGATCTAATAGAAGTCGAAAATAAGTTGGACAGATCGTTTAATCGTTATGGGTAGGGATGGCCCATCTTGAAAAGTAGAAGACGGGGCAGACCCTACCTGAGATGGAGCGATGGCGTAGGCCAAGACGCCAAGCTGATAAACGTCAACGTGAAACGCAGATATTTTATTAAAGCAGACTTAGACTGGCTATTGGTTTTTGCGCCATTGAAAATGATAGTAATATAGCATATAAGACGAACTTAATAGTTCCCTAGGGGTTTTTTAAACTGATGGAAGATAGTACCATTACCTCCAGTGGAATGGCACTCCGACTGCCAGCAAATACGGCGGAAGTTGTTAATGCACAAACTAGATGAAAAGTAGAGTCCAAATTAGGTGACGGAATATAGAAGGCACTTTTAAAAGCGGAATTTCATGTCGTATCTGCATATATATAAAAAGCCGATAAATGAAAAAGAACAAATTTTGCAATAAGCTGAGGGGCCTTAAAAGATCAAAATTGGACTTGGCAATCATTTAGGACTATCTAAGCGCAAAGATGAAGACACATTCATTATGCACGATTAACAACACTCGGTGTGTATGTTATCTTTATTTGGAGTCTCCAAGGTATCTGCGCCTGCAAATAATCCCGATTCCGTTTGCCCGTTCCACTGTCATGGGGCTTGTCACGTGTTAGCTCGTTCCATACGTTAATTTACAAATATCAGGGAAAAACTGACATGGAGTGAAATTTAAAAAATGTCGGGAAAATTGTATTCCACATCTCCTCCTCATTCCTTTCTGAAACATTTGCATCCTCATCGCATTTTCATTGAGGTATATTTCCGGATGACTCAAGTGGTTAGAGCGCTAGATTGTCGTAGCCACATGTCGTGGTTCAAATCTCACTGGTGGCAAAGGGATTTGTTATCTTGACTCGATGTCGGATACCAGTCGACTCAGCTGTGAATGAGTACCTGAGTCAAATCAGGGTAATAATCTCGAGCGAGCGCAATGGTGACCACATTGCCTCCTACAGTGTACTGTAGTGTACCGTTACGGTCTTAAATGAAGTGCTCTAACACACTTCAAGGCCCTGATCCACTATGGATTGTTGCATCAACGATTATTATTATTATTATATTTCAGTATTATTATCGCCACAAACTCCGCCATGCTATTAACATAGTATGCTGGTCCCAAGCCCAGGTAAAGGAGGAGGGTTTGAGGCAACGTACTCTGTACTATCCTCAGTAAAACAAAAATAAAATGCTGAGATCAGGGAAAGAGATAAATAAAGTATAGTTGGAGTTATTCCACTATGCTAAATCCTACCTGATCTCTCTTGGTGACAGGCCCCGCGACAGGTCGACCAAGAAAATGCATAGAATGTCGTTACAAACATGATGATCGGATTAAGTCACAGGCCTCGGAGAAATGCTAGGGCGTCCACCTCAGTCGACGCGGCAGGACGGGCCCCGGTCCTGTCGAGAAATGGGCAAGGGTTCTTGTCGCATGGACGGCGTCAGGACGTAAGCAAATTAGTCCGCACACAACGAACAAAACAAATACGTGTCTGCACGCTAAATGTTAGTACCCTAACTGGAAAGACCGAGGAACTCGCAAGAGCCCTTCGGAAAAGGTGCATTGACATCTGCGCTCTGCAAGAAACCCGTTGGTCTGGTTCCAAAAGCTGCGACATTGAACGCGAACGCGGTAAAAATGGCTACAAACTTCTCTATTTTGGTAACCCACACACTCAATATGGTGTTGGCATTGCCATCTCAGAGGGTTTCCGTGATGCCATTAAAGAAGTCGAACGATTTGATGATCGGCTGATGAAGCTCACCATTATATCAGCTGATCGCACTATTCACTTCTTCACCGCGTATGCACCACAGACAGGTCGACCTGATGCCGAGAAAGATGCCTTCTGGCAACTTCTCGATGAAAAGACTTGTCATGTGCCTGCTGACGATTACATAATCATTGCCGGCGACCTTAATGGTCATGTGGGTGAAAAGGCAGACGGTAACAGGTGCCATGGAGGAAAGGGGTTCGGAGCGCGCAACGAAGGTGGCGAGCGTATAATCGATTTTGCGGACACCCATGACCTTGTACTTATGAATACATGGTTCATCAAACGATTGTCTCATCTTCCCACATTTTATAGTGGGAACAATAAAACGCAAATCGACTATATTCTCATAAGACGTCAACATTTTACCACTGTCACTGATTGCAAAGTCGTTCCCTATGAGACCATCGCACCTCAACATCGGCCGTTGATTGCTGTCCTGCGAATTAAGCCACCGATAAAACGGCGTGAGGAACGCACTGGCCCGCCGCGCATTAAATGGTGGCGATTTGGTGAGAAGAACGAAGAAACGGTCTCACTCATACGATTGCCAACCATTACGAATGTGGAAGGATCATGGAATCAAATGAAAGACACGATCCAAAAAGCGGCCTCTGCAACCCTCGGGGTCACCAAGCCGGGTAAGCGGTATATCAACCGAGATACTTGGCTTTGGAATGATGATGTTGAAATGAAGGTCCGTGAAAAGAAACGCCTCTACCACAAATTTCTCGACGATAAAACGCCTGCTAATTGGCAAATTTATAAGAATGCCAACCGGGAAGCAAAGAAAGCGGTCGCTGTCACCCGAGCAAACCATTTCAAAAATCTTTACGATAAACTGGACACTCGGGATGGCGAGAGAGATCTGTACCGACTTGCTAAAAGCCGTGATGAACGCACACAGGATATCGAACACTTCTGTTGTGTTAATGACAAGAACGGTACTTTGCTTACTGATCGTCGAGCCGCGACGGATAGATGGCGAGAATACTTCGAGCAGATTTCAACTGAAGAATTTGCTCATCCTCCACTTCCACAATCATTGCCGACATTTGGAGCAGTTCCACCAGTCAGCGCAACTGAAGTCGAGGAGGCAATAAAACAAATGAAATCGGGGAAAGCAACAGGACCTGACGACATTGCATCTGAGCTCTGGAAAACAAAGAGCTGGGACCCAACACCGTGGCTGAGTGAATTCTTTAACCGGGTTATTCAGGAAGGAAGAACACCGTCTGACTGGCAAGAAAGTACCACTGTTCCAATATGGAAAAAGAAAGGTAGTCCAGCAGAATGTTCAAATTACCGTCCGATCCGGTTACTTTCCCATACCATGAAGATTTTTGAACGCATTCTTGACAACCGTATTCGCGAAATCGTTGAAATAACCGTGAATCAAGCCGGATTTGTCAAGAACTGCGGAACTACTGACGCAATACACGCTGCGCGGTTACTCATGGAGAAACACCGTGAGAAGCATCGCCCTCTTTACATCGCCTTTCTGGATCTAGAGAAAGCGTTTGACCGTGTACCACACGAACTCATCTGGTATGCTTTACGACAACACTTCGTGCCAGAAGAACTCGTGCGCTGGGTTCAATTGCTCTACCACGATCCGAAAAGTAAATTTCGAAGTATGGCGGGTGTATCAAAACCGCTTCGTGTCTCTGTTGGAGTTCATCAAGGAAGTGCCCTCTCACCACTCCTCTTTGTCCTTGTTATGGACACCGTCACACGGGATATCCAACGTCCAGCGCCCTACACACTGCTTTATGCAGATGATGTTTTCCTAGCATCTGATAGCAAAAATGATCTCGAGCAACTTGTTCAAAAATGGAATGATCGCCTCATGCAACACGGTCTCAGATTGAATTTAAACAAAACTGAATTTTTGACGACCGATCCCCATGAAACAGGCACAATCACTGTCAGCGGCAGTGATCTGCCCAGATCTGAGCGATTTAAATACCTCGGGTCAACGCTATCAGCCAATGGAGAGCTGCGTTATGAAATTGCTTCACGCATTAACGCAACCTGGATGAAGTGGCGTTCCACAACTGGTGTCCTTTGTGATCGACGTATCAACGAACGTCTCAAATCTAAAATTTACCGCAATGTTGTTCGTCCAGTCGCTCTCTATGGTTCTGAATGTTGGCCGACCATAAAAGACAATGAACGGCGTCTCGCGGTAATGGAGACGAAGATACTACGTTGGACTAGTGGCGTCACACGTTTAGATCACATCCGAAATGAGGATATCCGCGATCGTTATGGGGTTGCACCGATCGTGGAAAAGTTGCGAGAGAGGCGTCTTCGATGGTATGGTCACGCAATTCGTGCAAACGAGAATTCACTTGCAAAGATTGGTCTGAACATCGAAGTCGATGGTAAACGACCAAAAGGCAGACCTAAGCAACGGTGGCTTGATACGCTGGATGGGGATTTGAAAGCCTCGAGATTGCACCCAGATCAGGCATTCGATAGAGCCAAATGGCGAAGCCGATCACGACGAGCCGACCCCGCTTGTGAACGGGACAAAGGCTGAAGAAAAAGAAGAAGAAGAAGAAGAAGTATTATTATCGCCACAAATATCGCCGTGAGCACAAAGACAAATCCAAATATTCCTGGCGGCCGGGATTCGATTCTGGGGCCATGAGGCTGGCGCTTTATCAGCTCGTCCATGCCACCGTTAAACTATATTGAAATATACGAAAAATATGCAAAGATGACAATATAGAGGAGCGCTATGTGTAAGCATTAAAAGAAGGAACAACAGTAAAACAGGGAAGTAGACAAGTTGATGAGGAGTGGAGTAACAGTAATAATAATAACCAAAATATTTACAAAGGACATAGAGAAAATACTGGAAATTCAGAATCGCTTCAGGCAGAATCTTAAGAAAAACTTAACAAGGCGGAAAATGATGCGGAAGAAATGAGAAGTAGCATGGAGAATTATCAAGTAAAAAGGCAGGAAGCTGGAAAAATCTAAATGATAAGAAAGCACAAAGGACTGAAGAATGAAATGATAAAAGTCGAGAACGGATTTAATGAAAGAAATATTGAAAATTTTTGTATTAATCCGAAAGAGAGAAATTTCAACTGGAGCTAAATATGTGCAGGAAAAATACTGTGTTAGATATGGTATTTTCATCAGAGCAGATGGAGGGAATATTTTTAAGGGACACCCAATGGGGGATATGATGAAATAATGAATGACAATAAACAGAAGTGATGATTAAATATATAGTAACGAAAACATAGGCGGTCCACCCGTGAAGGCAGCAAGGAAGCTGAAAAATGAAAGACCTCAGGGTGAAAATCGGATACAAACAGATTATTTAGGGAAAGATCTGAACAAGCAGATACATAAAATTTGGGATAAAATTTGAGGCAAAAGGAAAATGTTTCGCGATTGGAAAGCAAGCCCTGGACGAAACCGCAAGTCTTAAATTTTGCATCTTCGGTGCTTGCCCAAGAACGAGGGTTCCGTGGACCACAACCGCGAGAGCATGTTGCTTTCCAACTGGTCCGGTCCGCCATTAAGTGGATGGCGGACTTAGGAATGCCTCAATTCCTAAACAAAATATTTTAATCCTATTCAACTTTTGAAAAAAACTAAAAAATGATAAAGGGTAAGGGTAAGGGTTAGTGTCAGTTTATTAAGCACCAAAGTGTCCAAAATACATTGCAAGAATACAAACTTTAATGAGAACGGAACAGATGTAAACATATCAAAGCTCTCTGTATAGAGGAAGCACGGACACCAGGCGAGAAAAATACACGCTAGGGGAGCTCTGAAGGAAGAAAAGAAGGGATGGATCTAGCAACCATTGCAGCGAGCCATGTGATAATTGATGGGAGAAGCTGAGTAATGTGTAGTAGAATGAAGCAATCAAAGGTTTTACAGAAATCAGTACAAATTTAATAGGTTGGAGACAGTGGACCGATATTTCACAGATGAATGACCACTCGTATCTCTCGAGGATTTTTTGGTATAATATGAAAGAAGTGAGATTGACGGCTGTTCAGAGCAAGAATAGCATCACCACTTTTGACAAAGGGACTACAAGGCTATCTTTCCAAAGAGGTGAAAACTAGAATTCTTCGAGACTTTTGTTGAAAATTAATAACATAATAAAAACCGTGCTAACTACTCTTCTGTTTTAGAACAAAATATGTTATGCATAGCATTTAAATCTAGGAACTAAAACAGATGGGAAGAGTGAAAAATATCCTAGCAGTTAAAAAGTCACCAAAAATAACATAGGGCCGGATTAACACGGAAAAAATTATATCAAATGAAATGTGATCCCAGAAATAAGAACTTCGTTGAAGTAGAGAAGGACTTGCATTTCTAGCTCTACATTTTCATCTTAAGATTGTAATACCTTTGATAGCGAGACCTGTTATACTTTATATTTCGTACGTTCCCTTCCACTGAAAGTAAATTGCGCATTCATAGTATTTTAGAGATCCCATACTTTTACCACCTTTGAATTTTAAAGCCATGGACATCGCCCCCACCGTACAGGAGCTTAGTTTTCTTACTTCAACAAGACGATTTAAACTTCTATCTAGGCGGCTTCAAGTTCGCTCCTTGTATATTATATTATTAATTATATTTTTAAAATTTTAATTTTTAGGTGCTACGCTATCATATCGTATAGTTCTTTTCCTGAATAAGCGAACTATATGGAAGTCAAAACAAAAGTTATAAGGTGCGTTTAGACAAAAGAGGGGAACGCCTCTCTAAGCTTATATTTTAAAAATGCAATAACAAACTCACTACACATGCACCGATAATCCTTAGTGGAACATTCATATCATATGAGGTATACCTCAGACAATAGCAAACTACACGATCTAGGAAAGGATTTACGAAATTCATGGGATTAACAAGTGCTTTAAGCGCTTTATTAACCGTAGTAGTTGGATTTGGGATCAAAGGTCCAGTAGAAAATCCAGGATTGAAAGCGCCTCCGCTACAAGCTCATCAACGACAAAACTCTGGATAATTGGTATATTGTATTGATAAGAATTCTAGGCGTGAAGCGAAGTAAGTTGGCGATTTTCCCATCTGCCACTTTTAAAGCTATCACCGACATTCAGAGTATTCCCGCCTATCAAACCCACAGAAATGGAAGAGGCAATCATAGGGTGAAAAAGCAGTAGGTTCAATGAATTCTCTAGAACACCACCGAATATTCAAACTATCATTTGATACGGTTGCCACACTATGAAGATTTTAAAGTCTATATTTGATAAGCGCATTTGCGATATCGTCAAAATTAGCGTTGTCAAGGATCATTACATGGTATGCGATTGCCTATGCAGCAATGACACCAAATAAGTATTATGAAATTTTCCTCGAATTCCTCCGTTATGTTAAAGTCAACTGCCGGGAACGAAAGAGGGGAGGTCAAAGTGTCGTTAGTTGCTGCACATCTTCATCGATGTTCTCTGAAAGAACTATTATCGCCACCTCCTTTCATTTTAGTCATAAATGCTATCGGGCAGGACCTATAATATGCAATTTTCCATACCCTATTCTATGCAGATGGTCTTTTCATAGCGTCTCACAACAAAGCTGAAATCTAGCGTGTCTAAACGTAACTTTATGGCCACGATCCACTCTTAAATCCAAAGATACCAGATCTTATAAGATCTTCAATACGATAGTTACGATACTTGTCAGTGGCAGTTTCCTGATAGAGCTAAATATTTTAGGTACCAAGATAAATTGTAGTTCACACTGCCTACCAGCCACCTCTAACAATGAACGCCAGATTTCTGAGTTGATGCCGACAGAACTTACTATGAATTCCGACTGATGGGATTTAATTAGGTAGGGGATGGATTCAGCAGGCTATGGTTGTGGATATTCGTAAGGAATCTGACGTTGTCTACGGTTTCAATGAAAGTTGTACGAATATTGCCATGGGAAGTGTTGAACTTACTTCCTCGGGGCGGAAGAATACCTTTACGAGGTGTTTATGTGGGAGTTAGGTGAGGCTATCATCAAAGGTACAGTCGAGCTGCCAGCTGCACCATAAATAGACTAAACCACTAAACCAATGACTCGACACCTAGACAAAGTTTGAAATATACAGCGTAGACTAATGAAGGATGGAGCAGTCCAGGGTGCTTATTGGAGGATACGAACCCATACGCACAAAGGATTGCTTAAACCTCACCAAAAAGAACCTCCGAATCATAGTGGGAATTCTCACTGGTCCCTGTCGGCTGAACTATCACCTAGGGAAGCTAGGGATATCTAGGGACACTGCCTGCAAGTTTTGTGAGGAGGAGGACGAAACCTCTATACACATCCTGGGACAGTACCCGGCATTTGTGCAAAGTAGGTCGAAGCATCTGGGAGAACACTTACTACCAGATGCAAGGCTGAAAAATCTAGAAGTAGGGAACATACTAAAGTTCCTAACGGTTATAGGTCTGCTTGAGATACTATGATATGTACACTATAACCAGTAAAAGGGGCACAATAGTTCATCAAGGACGCGGTGCGACTTTCCCTTAACAGAATAATAATAATAACGAAGGAGAATACACTACCAAATATTAAAGAAGCATACCACAAATAGTAGTAGGTCCAAAAATAGAGTTAAATCCGAACCTCTCAACTAAAAAGTAATTCCCAGGTCCATTGATGGTACTGATCATTCAGAATTATTATACATATGGTGTTTGACCCCTGATGATGCAACAGAAGGATTACAAAGCATCCATTGTTAATATCAACTAGACGAAATTATTTATCCCACACAAACTCTTCAGTTTTCCTAAGTTTATTGGACTAGCTCAATGCAGAAAAATTAGGTAATGCGAGAAGATATGATTCGTTCAATTCAAGTGATTGCTAAAATAATACTGGAAGGCATGAAATAACTTCTGGAAGGTAGAAGCGTTTGCCTTACATTTCTCTGTCCTAAACGAACGAAAATTGCCTACGAGGTACGAGGAACTGGGATCCCCATAAATGATTCATTCATTTGCTGGTTTTCAGGACATCTTAGACACTGTTTATAGATGTTCCATATAGAAGTTGAACGGTCATTCAAAAGAAGCTCGCAGCTAGTACCACGGCCAAATATAAACATAGCAGATGCGAAATTGACGTAAAACTTTAGAATGTTTTGAGGTCCAGAGTGAAACGCGTCAAGGATGCACTTTAATCTGCGATTTTTCCTTTTCGGACCTTAATCGGTAAGATCTTGGCAGGAGAACATTATGTGTAGGAAACGATAGTTTGTAGATCATCATCATGATGATAATCTTCTCTAGTTATAAAAAAAATCTTTCATAAAAATCTTACACGGAAACCAAATATAAAACTAAGCACAAACTGTTTCCATTATTCAAAAAAAAGAAAAAAATGGGGAAGCTGAAAATCGGGCAAGGAAAATTGGAATGGAGGGCCAATTGCAATAAAATCAAAGTTCGATTCCGGTGGTATCTCAGTGGATCTAAGTGAAATAGTGCACCCAATATACAATTTTGACAATTTATCACGTTTAAAGAAAGGGATTCACTACAATCCAAATAAGGGTCCTAATTCCACCGAAAACCAAAAAAAAGGAGAGAGGGAATATTAAGTCCCGCGCAATTTGCCACTGGCAACTACCTATTAGGTATATAAGCTGTATGCGTAAAATGAATATGTTGCAAATCTTCTATATAGATCAGTGTTCCCTAATATAGTTTTCACGTTCGGGACCAAGACATCGCAGTAATAAGCCCTTCGTCAAATGGCTTTCCGTTCTCCGGAGTTAATTTGGTTGCCAGTCTTCTAAGTAAAACGAAAAAGAAGGGTCCTTCTTCGCTGGGTACAATTTCCTTTATTTCTGGAATCACTTACTCCCTTCTTCAGTATTTTGTTTCCTTCTTCTTGTATGACGAACATATCATACATATGCCATAGTCAAATCGAAATATTTCCAATTGATAGAGAATGATTTGTAGTCAAAACATAACGACATATCTTGAATCATAAAAGCAACTGAAAAAAAAGTTTGAGTTTCTTCGATTTCAATTTGTTGTTGTTTGTTGCCTAATTTGTCACAGGCATACACTTATCTGAAAACGATGACATATCATTGGCTACCTGTGTCTTCTTCCCTGCTAACAATCCCAACTGTATATGACAAGATCAGCGGATTTTTATGTGCGGTTTATTTCCAACATGGAATGGAATTAGATTCGCCATAAATCCCTATGAGTTTCTGAAATACAAAAGGAATGTTGACTTTTTGTTTTCAGGACGATCTACGGTGACTGACTCACCGCCTTTGTCTATCTGCTCCTTCAGTGGTTGCTTTGCAGAGACAAATAAAACCTTTTGATTTCCAATATCTCCATTTATTTTAATACTCCCTATCCAAACTACCGACGCATCCAAGAATTGAAGTAAATATAACTTGGAGGTTTGTCTTCAAAATTGATATCAATCTCTGGGCCACCTCAGAAAATGTCTCATCTGCATAAGCAGGTTGCCATAAATTGGAATGAAGATGATACCTGACACAAATTCAATATCTTTATTCAATCCAAAGAGCTGAGAAATAAAATGTATTCAACTTAAATTACAACAATCTGGTAAAGTATTATATTTCATTTGTTTGGGACGTGGTTTTCACGCTTGTCTCTAATCCCCCATTTCCCTACAGCTGCAGCGGCACCGGCGACAAATCGAGGAGGTCGATGATGACATATCAAAGTCTATCAAGTCGGACCGAAACCAGACCACCTCACAGCCCGACTCGGAAAGCATTTCAGATAATCTGAACGGTTAAGTGCTTCGTTGAGGTTTCATTCTTTACTTTTCGACTCCGAAACTCGATTTAGTTTCTTGACCAAAAGCGGATCAGAATCTCTTTCCGGAGCCATCCACGATGACAAACAATTTTCTTTTTCTATCCCCAACCTACTGGAGCTCTTATTTCTTCCGTGCTTCTTAAGATATTCCGGCCTGCGGTGGCCACCGTTTTTCGGATACACTCAGAAAACTGAAGTGAGTCATATCTCCATTGTTGATTGTTCGAAATGATTGTTTGTCGTTTACTGGGTTTGATTCTGGAGAGTTGAGTTGGTGATGATGATGACGACGATGATATGAAGGTGACCATGACAATGATGGAGCTGATACTTCTGGTTGTGTGTCGTTAAGAAGACCAGAGCCAAACCGATTATCTTTAATATCTTACTCATGACACGGTTTTGTCTAAGCCGAGAGTAGCAGAGGGACGTGAAGAGTAGAAAACTCAAGCAACCGGGAAATTCGTTTCGCGGAAATGAGAAATTGCTTTCAACCGACACAATTTTTCGTGAAATTATGATGACTTGGGAGCGTTTTATTAATGTGCCTAACCCGCAATTTGATGGAATGTTAAGCGAGATAAAAACAATGATTTTGGTTATACATTCGCATTTAACTGGGCCTGGTCGATCCACGATGACATTTGTGTAACTCGTACGTTTGTATATTAGTACGAGAAACTCTTTCGTACTTCGTACTCTAAACCTTCAACTACTAATTTGTCCATAAACGTTCGTACGTCGAACGCCTTCAGAAATTCAGATAAATGCAACCTTGTCCTTGTACTACCAAATCCTCTGCAAATACTCCCGTTCAGTCAATTTAAACAAAGTCAATGTTTCTTGGGAAGATTTATTCAATCTTTTGATGATGGATGACCCGGTGACCACTCAGCTACTTAAAACAAACTGCTGTCGTCTGCCATCACTGCCACAGTGAAAATTTGCGGAGCTATTGATGGGTCTTAATTTGCTGACGAAATTTCCATATGAAATTATGATTCAGAGAGTTTACTTTAGAGCAGAGACTCGCCGGGTGGTGTGGGAAGATAAAATTTTGGGATGACGAATGGGTTTGCAAAGTATTAACAAATTAAAAGTGGGTGGAAACCGATTTTGGGATCATTCGTGAGTTTACTTCGGTCGCGAGGTACTAGCACCAACGGTGAAAGTTTGCCGTGGTTACATGTTAATTCCTTTTCTATTTTAAAAATTTTCAACGAGTAATTAACCAAAGAGTGTTTAATGCCTTTTTCGCTAGACGGGGTTGGGCGAAGACGCTTTAAGTTTTTTTCATTGGCAAGATGAGGGGCGTATTAGCTGATAAAATACTTTAATGTACTTATGAAAATGGGCAGCCAATGCAAAGTACTTTTTCTGATAGTCGCCCCATTTTTGGTTAGAACTTACACTAAGTGGAGATAAAAAGTTTCTGGTTGAGTCATGGATACTTTCGGCAGCTGCCCTCCATTATTGCTTATTTATAAATATACTACGAGGAGGGTTTAACCGTTTCAACTATTAGTTTGTGCCAATTACCTTTGAAGCTCAATTTTGCGTCTTAAAATATTGTACTGACAGTAACCATGCTCTACAAGTTTGATAAAAATATTGAAAACGTATTGAAAAATCCATCACCACACCGAGATGTGATACTGTCTACAAGCATTCATAAGAGAGGGTAAAAAAGTTAAACCATTAGTAAAGACTATCATTCTCATTCAGTGATATTCTGCTGAAAGCCCTAAAGAAGTGTTAAAAAGAAGGTTAAGGCTATACAGACAAAACGCAGAAGATGAATATTAAGATATCTTTCTGAAGACAAAAACTATGACAATACGCATATTCTCGAAGCACTTTCGGAGTATAAGGTAAGGAGGCCCGCATTATTGAAATTGAAAAGCAAAATTAGCCAGGTGAACTCAAGGCACTTTGATGTGCAGTTTCGGAACAGATTAAAGTTCACAGCAAGACTGTAAATTTGGCCAGCAGCATTCCAGATAAAGAAAGAAATGTTCCAGCTGTTCTAATCAATGTCCTCTCCAATTCTCCCAACTTCTGTGTCTATGTAGTCTGCAATAACATTTGGACGTCAAAAATTCGTTCGACAGCGAATATTTGTGCGAACCAAAGATTTTCCAAGTAACTCGTCAGTAAGCAAATGTATTCCAATGAACTGCTTGATTTTTTAAGTTTTTCGAATACTTATTTTATTCAATATAATGGAAAAGTTGAATAAAATAATATTTAGTTGACAGCTCCGTTGCGAAAAAGTTGTGTCTAATATATTGGACATGCGTATCAATGGCCTCCAAAAAAAGCATGAGTACGTTACCTAAAACAGAATTGTTTTTGATACTTTTCCTCGTTTTACTGTCTTGTTTGCCATTTTTTTAGTCAAAATGAGTCATGGGCAACATAAACGAAATCAATTTTGAGTTTCATCATTCGACTTTCATCAACGGCGAATGCCGTGGCGCAGGCAATGAACAGGAACCGAACGTTGTAGAATTACTTAGGTTGGTGTAGACGAAGAGCGGATTGAGAGCACCGGAGCCGGCACTCCCTCAAGTTGCATAAAGTTCGTCTGATCGAGGACCGAATTCGGAGCTAATTTCCTGAATTAGACCTCCAAATTCATCCCCTTCAAAGAGAAGTTTGGTGGCGAGCAATATGTTGGGGAGTATTACGGGAAAAGTAGATTGCGGGGTGACTTATTTTCCACTTTTTCAATAGTTCCAGTTTTTTTTTTAATTTTCAGAAGTTGACCTATCAGCATAACTGGAAAAGTTTCTGCCAATTGATTTACACCTCTCCCAGACGTAAAGCGATTGGTTTCCACTGGCAGTGCTCGAGCGAGCAATACTTTTACCGGCAAAGCATTTTTTTTGCGGTGATTTAACAACAAACCAATTAACCAGTGATTTGACAACAAACCAATTAACCGAGTTTTTACATCAATAAGTCATGTAGATGGTATAAACAGACGTATAAATACGTCAAAGTTACTCGTCCTGTAAACGAGAATATGGGTGGGATCGATTTAACCAATACATGAACTAATAGTGAGTGATCATGCATTTCCTGGATTTGGTACTTGAATGGAGAACGCCCAGCAAGTACTTTGGATCCCATGCCATACTGTATGGAAGTGGCCAATGTTCTTACAACATAAAGGCTGACACATCTAACAAAGGTGAGCCTCAGATGCGTCGAATGGATCTTCCAACCCCCTCAGTAGATACTTCGGGGAATATCTTTCCAAATATCTGTATTAACGATACATCTCTGGTGAGTCCATGGACTGCTCGTACCATTCACCGATTAAAAGCATGAAAAGCACCACACGAATCTTTACCAAATCCAAAAATATCAGCAGCTGTGAAAATAACGGGTGTGACACAAAATCTGTTATTATCTGCAACGATTGAAGGGTCACTCCCTGCTTGAAGAGGGTTTTTAATCCATAGAAATTCTCAGGTTAAAAAACAGAAAAAACATGTTTAGGGTGCGCATAATAACTGTGTCTATAATATGTACATATAACTTGGAGGTTGAAAAAGTATGGTACAATATTTTAAATGCTTAGCTGGAAAAACGTGCATAGAAAATTCCTCATATAATAGAACACAAAACCTTTATACCCGAAGCGTCCAGCTTCCACTTTCTTGAGTTTAGCAAGACCATAATAGTATGGATGGATGTCGAAAAATAGGAATAAATAGTGAACAAAAGCATTAAGTGGAGTGGAAACAGCTACGTGAACTCCAAAGCAGAGAAAGCAGAAAGTGCAGGTGAAGAATTTTCAACGATGATTCTAAACCTACCACCTATGAAAGAGTTAAAAATAAGAAAAAGAAGATTGCATAGGCACCATCCTCTTCTGTGGCAATCTCATCCCTGACATCAGTGTGGATGCAAGGTCTTATCTTTACCCTATTATTACCCTCATCGGCATGTATCTTTGTGTTTGCTTCCCATTAGCACGAAAATATTTACAAAAGAAGGGCTATAAAATACGCTCTTTAGTGATAAATGAAAAGCCTATAATATTGCCTAACAAATTTCATTCTGACAAAAACATAACTAGCGAATTAGGAATCTATCTTCTAAGGGCAATGTGACACTGGCACATAATCAAACATACTTAGGCATCCATGTTTTAACTAAGGATTAGGAATGATTGAAATTTGCTTTTGTCGATCACGTACATCGAAACGTAAACTTTCCTCTCAAATACGATCAAAAAAGTTCCCACGTTATTCCATTTCGTCAAAATAACTACTGCCGTTTCCAACTAAATTGCAGGCGAATGAACCATTTTTTTTTAACTCAAGTTTTGTAATTTTTGGAACTTAATGTTGAAAAAGTTTACAAAAATCTACGTCGCGGGAAATATAACTGTACAATCTTATACTTTCTAGATAAAGAACAATTTGATTTTGATAATTTTGTTGCTGGTGTAAACCTAGCAAACTTAATACAGTCTAAGTGAAGCCATTCAGGCACATAAACATATTATCTAAGCCTTAAAAACCTTCGAAATATTACGCAGAGCCCCTTTTCGTAAAAAATGTAATATTTCCGAGAAATTTTCTTTCGAGAAGAAGGTACAGAGGATCATCTAAAAGGAAAAAAAGCAAAGGAATAAAATCGAAAGTAAAAATATTCCGCAGCTCTTTTCTAAGATGTACATCCTCTTCAAAATTATGAAAATCCTTTCAGGGAAAACACATAATAGTCTGCAATTTCTCTGAAAAGGAATTTTGACCAATTGTTTGAAAAGTTTTACCTTTCCAAAGAAACATGTTAAAAACGACGCCAAAGCCTTAGAGAAATAGCCCAGTGCCTAGGTGAAAACGATATAATCCCTTCTATTAATATTTTCTTGTGTCTCTCTATCCTGGCCGCCCGAAAAATTGCGGGCTTGAGAAGGATTACCACTTTCTCCCTTACTCGTGGGCGACTTTCTTTCTATATATCCTTGAACATCTCCAGTTACTGCGGGCGATGCTTAGTTATCACCTTCAAAGCCTTTTATTGCAGTCATCATCCTTGCTGAGACAAAAACTCTTGAATGATTCTAAAATATGGGGACGTCAACCTTGCTATGATTTTTGAGTAATCCTATCACAGCCCCCTACCAGGAACCCGAAAATCTACGTTTGCCTCTGAGCAGAATTCTTTCAAGGGTCTCCGTTACTTCGCTCGGCAATTAAATTGAGGTATTTTTGGGTTTTTCCATAGGCTTGCCCTTCCATTCTTAATAAGTCTTAATTGCCGCCATCTGACGGTTCGGCTTGATAGCAACCCGAGCGAAAATTTCAGAGGTTAGGTTTTCTCCTGGATAAAGCTCACAATCTCAACATTGAGTCAAGCATTGTTCTATAGAAGGGTTGCTCTATGTGGGCATCTGCTTTAAAAACACTGCTTTAAACGTTTGCTGGACCCCCGTTTGGTGGTCAGATTTTTGGTCTCACAGGGTTTCCATAGGTTGCTTTCTCTCCCTAACTAGAATAAAAACTACTAGCTAGTCGTTGTGGAAGTAATCAGCTAGATATTATCAATCACGCACATCGGACAGCAAGGTGCCTCAACACGAACTCGAACTTTGTCAAAATATGATTTGAAGGGATGTATCATTTGAAATAATTAAAGCTTCTTTTCTATTCGCTAGTACTGTTTATGAAGCTTGCAAATACCGATATTTTGGAAACCACCAACCTTCATCATTACTAACAAGCATCAGCTATAAAGCTGTTTGATTCGGCTTCCGTAGGCGTTATTCATCATAAGCTATTGCAAACATTCCTGGTTAGTTCATTTTGGAAGTAGTTTGGGAATTTAAACTTTGAACGTGATTAGTTAGGCTGTCGTACGGAAGGTCGCGGTTCAAATCTCACTGGCGGCAGTGGAATTTGTATCGTGATTTGACGTCGGATACCAGTCGACTCAGCTGGGAATGAGTACCTGAGTCAAATCAGGGTAATAATTTTTTCGGCACATAGTATGGATTTGGGGTCATAGTGCACTACTTTATCCCCACAACTACTGGATTGAACGGACCAATAATTCCGTAGGAGTCAGACTTCAATGTTTAAATGTTCGCGGTTTTACAGCTTATGGACACCACTCATACATTTTCTCGTTACGATATCCGTAAGGAATGAACATTGTTCTTTTGTCCCGAGGTAAAGGCTATAGAATTCTCCCTTGATCGGAAACTTCCTTCCGAAAAATTGGCCATATGAAGCTCGAGGTTTTCGATGTTATTATTTTTTGCCACTTTAAGTATGTCAATTTGAATATACCACTATCGATACGCTGCTTGAATATTGGTGGGAACCTAGAACTATTTTCACTTCGTCTTTTGCTTTGGAGCTAATCTTGGACAGTTCATTTACTATTTCGTCATTTACTATGTCTTTACGAATGGAGCACAATTGAGTTACCTTTTCGACAATATTAGATTGATCTCAAGGTCTTTGAAGGTGGTTCACAGACAAGCCACACTCTGCACTGATTCCAGGTTTCACCTGTTACGTTACTAGTTTAGTGCAGGCTAAGATACGACTTTCTTTTCCTATTCAACCTGGTATTAGTCCTGCAGTCGATAGGAAACAACCCAAACAAAAAAATAGTGAATATGACACGCTAGGCTGGGCTAGCTTCCGATCGTAAGATCCATAAATCATAAATCGCAAGCGTAGACCAAATATAAACAACATTTGTCCTAAAAAACTTACTTAGTTCAGCATTTCGAAATAACGATTTGTTTCTTAAAGCAAAGTGTATTAGGGCGTGAGTGATATTTGGAATGAACGGTAATAAATTAAGCAAATCTTGGGCAAGTTCGTCATAGGAAATCTGGCGCAAACAACAATCATTAGAGCAGATTTGTACAATAAGTTTAGTTTACTGGGGAGAGCCGCAGCTCCGAGTACTAAGGCCATTGTTAGGCCCATTGTACTGTCCCCGTAAATTGCCTATTCAATGGCTTCCCGTCTACGGTGTTCGCAGGCTTTAGCGGATCTGAGAACATTCTCCAGAGGCAGAGAGTGTGCAGATTTTTCATTGAAGAAAACCTTGCCAAGGTGTCTTCGTCTGAGATCTGAGGAAGCCGGGCAGCTGCATAAAAAGTGCAGGCCCGTCTCCTCCTCCTCCTCACATTGGCTGCACATAGCCGAAACCACTACCCCAATCTTTTCCATAGGGTAGTTTAAGGAGCAGTGTCCCGTTAAAAGCCCTACTTGGGTTTTCATGTCCCACTTCTTAAGGGACAACAAAAATGCCGCTCTAGTGGCCCTAGGCTCTTTCACAAGGATTTTCGCTTGTCGGCAAGAGTCCAAATTTCTCCACACGGTTGCGTGAATCCTTGCAATTTCACTCTTCAGAGTAGACTTGACAGTAGATGGTCGGATTCCAAGAGCTGGTTCTGGCCCCACCATTGTGGATTCAGACCCTCGGCGAGCCAGTCTGTCAGCCTCATCATTACCAGTGATGTTAGAGTGCCCCGGAACCCACTTCAGGAATGTTTCGTTCAGTCGGCCAAGTTTCAGAAGCACCTGACGACAACTCCACACTAACTGGCTTCGTTGCCATTTAGTGCTAATAATGCCACCCGACTGTCGGAGCAGATTCGAATGGTGCGACCCCTCCATTTTTGTCGCAGACATTCTTCTGCTGCCAGTGAAATGGCATATATCTCCGCCTGGAATATGATCGTCAGTTTTCCGAGAGGTCCGGTTAGTTCCATCTCCGCGAACACCCCTGCGTACGATCCACCTTCCATGACTGACCCGTCGGTGAAGATTATTAGCTCTGTAATCTAAAAAGACTCATGGCTACTTGTCGACCATTCTTCTCTTTCGGTGATTACGACAACAGTGTATGTCTTTTCAAAGACGAATCTGGAAACCATAGGATGTTTTTCAAGGAATTTCCAGGTAGACGCATGACCGTGTGATTGGCCGCCTTTCCACGCCCCAATGGTATCGAGCCTATATGCGTGGTTGGCTGCTTTCCGTTTCACCTCCAGGTGAATGGGGAGTAAATTTAGGATAGCTTCAAGTGCCGCAGTCGGTGTAGTACTCATTGCTGCAGTTATACTTAGGCAACAAAGTCTCTGACTTGGCCACTAGACGATGCATGCATACATCATCTATATTGTACAATAAAGTATTCGCACTGTCGAACTGCAGATATCTTTCTGAGTTTTGCGACAGTTGGGCAAAGAACTTTTTCTTCTTCAAAATATCCACGTCAGAATTCATAATCAGAGTTTTAAGCCATAAGAACAAGCATAGCTCGAAACATTCTGGTCTATTTTTACTTATGAATTGCTAGATTTTTTACCATAAACTGATCACAAGTCTAGTACGGTAGAACTTAAGTGACTAAAACGGTTCGTAGACTGAGGACACCAGTGAAAATCCAACACGGTAACAGAGCATCTCACAAATTTTTCATTGTTGAACCCATTAATGGGAATATTTTGCATTCGTTTCTGATTTAAAAATATTACTTTTGGAAGGACTCTGCAGACAGTTCAAAGAAAGCTTTCTTTATTCGATATGACATTCAGCAGTTGCCTGCAGTCTGCAGACTTCTGCAGCAATCTAAATCAAATTTGCGACATCACCTGCAAGGAATTAGATCGATTTTTTACTATAGTAGAAATCTTTCTCGGGGTGATTCATAATCGTGTTATACGAGTATTTATGAAGTCTAAAAATTGAGTGATAGCTGACTGAGGTCGTGCTACTCGCAACATGGACAGGCAGCATCTGAAGAAGGAAGGACGAAGGAATGAAAGAATCGTAAGCTAAGGGCTAATTTGAAAGCTGTGATTAAGGGTAGGGAAAACCCATTAAGCTAGCAGTACCTGAGTACGTTCCTGATTACCTGAACTAGACGGCTTTTAGGGTTGTGTCCTTTGTAGTACACATCAATCTACTTGATATGCTGATCAAGAGTTGTCGACTGAAAGTAAGATCCTAAATGGATTTACTTTGTTGAGAATTATAGTCTTTTAACGCTACTATGGAGTGGTATCAAGAAGGTTCACCCTGCGGCCTTATTCTTAGAAGTAGTATCCACGCAAGGGGTTTTGCATGCTATAAAGGTGTCCAATTCAGTGTTAATTTTGTTTCAGTTAATTCCTAGCATACTTTTGCGGAGTAGCATAATTACCTTCCCGATTTGTTTAGCTTACATTTATATTTTTTACTTTATAATTGAAAAAGCCTGCAATTACTTGAATTTCTGGAAAACAATCAACTATGAGACGGTAAGTAACAAGACAAAATTAGGAAGAGATTGGAAAGTTCATATAATCCAGAACTAAGAAGATAAGAAGACAAATTGTACCAACTGATCCTCCAAGAAGGGGGATGTGTAGGACTGACAACCCTGCACAGAAAACTGAAGTTATGAAGCCACAAAAAGAGCCTTGGACTGGATGGATTTTATAAAGTCGAACCGCGCAACGGAAACGAACTAGCGATTTGTAGATTTTCTCATGAAATGTGTCCCCTGTACAGATTGAATGCTACCCAGCAGCCAGCTGATCCCTTGCCCGATTATAAGTTTGATGTAACGGCATTACCAGGTATGCGCTGGGCAGGGACCCGTTTCTTGGAGAAGAGCCGCAACGCCATATATTACAGACGCTATCCAGTAAACAAAGTACCTGGAGTAGGTTTCTTTGTCAGCCGAGAAATGAAAACTGCTTTTATTGGCCTTAGAAACATACGCGGAATTCTTTTCACTCTGCGTTTGCGAGGTAAATTTAGAATTATAAGCCTCATTGACGTTCACATCCCTACAGAGGAGATTGCAGAGTCGGAGAAGGGTACCTTCTACGAGGCAATAGAGCAAACCGTCAAATCATGTCTCAGGTATGATATCAAAATCGCATTTACAGATTTTAACAGCCAAGTAGGATTGGAACCGATATTCAGGCAATACGTTGGCTCCCATAGCATATATAAGGATACTAATCATCATGATCTGCGGATTATTCAATTAGCAGTGTCGCACGATGTGGCTGTTGGAAGCGCGGAGACCAATCGTCAACTTTGTGGAGGCGGGACTTCACAGACGGAAAATAATGCTTAGGAGAGCCAACAGGTCCCTGAACTCGAGACAAAGAGGGAAATCTAACAGAATGGGAGCAATGAATTGATTTTTTTGTTGCTGAACTGTTCAACAACCAAAATATCGACGTATTGGGAGCCCCGCAAACTGAAGACGCGGAAAAATACTGCCACGACCAAGCGTAGAAGAAATAAGAATTACAGCCGAATTGGCTAAATAAGGAAGCGGCCAATCACACCAAGCGGTTCATCAATTTGTGAATAATAATGCCTGAGGCATTATCTGTCCCATACATAAAAAGGGAGATATAACGCAGTGCAGCAATTATAGAGGTATCATGTTACTGAGTACAAGATGTTCTCCACTACCTTGCTCGGTCGGTTAGCCCCGTACGACCATACCAAAGAGGCTTCACTCCAGGCAAGTCAGCAATAAATCAGATTTTTCCCTCTGCGACAAGCAATGGAAAAACTGTTGGAATTTGGCCATAAGAGAATTCGGTATCTCGACTAAATTGATAAGACCAATGTGCAAGGCTAAATAAGAACTTCAAGATCATCCTTGAGACTATTCGACATTAACAACTATCTAAGCCAAGAAGATGCCATATCGTACACCGTTTTTAACCTAGCCCTGGTAAAAGTGATCCGTCATGCTGAGGTAAGTGCGAGACACCATCTCTTTAAGTCCATCGAATTACTGGCCTATGCTGACGATATCGACATCATGGGAAGAACGACCCGAAACGTATAAACTGCCTTCATCCAGATGGATCAGGTGCGTGAGATCTTGGGCTCCACATCAATAAAGGCAATACGAAATATATGGTGGCAATGTTAGCACCAAAAACGAAAGAGGCAACCACATCAAATAGCACTGGTCAAATCAGAACAATAAAGATACAGGTATGAGGCTACAACTTTGGGACCGTTGATAATTTCTCCAATCTAGGGTTGAAAATCGCAACCAGTACCAGCTACGACGATCAAATCCTCGCACGATTGATGCCACCCAAGTTCATTTAAAAAAAAATTTCCGTTCCCCCATACGGTCAAAGCTCTTCCTGCATAAGACAATGATCTTACTTGTCCTTATGAATTTTTTTGAGGCTTGGGTTCTTGGCAAGAAAAACTCTCTTAGCCGCGCTTGGAAGAGGAATCCTCCGAAGAATTATTAGGCCCCTACAAGAGGGTGGAGGATTTCGTAGCGAATATAACGACGAAATGTATGAGCGATTCCATGATTTTTAAGTTGTGGACAAAATCCTGGTCCGACGTGTCACTTAATTCGTATGAATGAGGATGATTGAGCCCAGAAAGTCTATAAGGGAGGAAGAGGAAGACCCTACCTGAAGCTTTTAGGGATATCGAATTGGTGGACCTTAGCGGAAAATCGGGATATCTAGATTTCTTTATGAAGGCAGCCCTTAGACCGAATATCGATTGTGGCGCCGTTGATGATGATGCTGATAAGAAGAGAAATAATTACATTTAGAGACAGATATCAGGTTTGCCCAGCCAACTAGAATTTAAGTCTGCAGCTGCAATTGGTTACCCTCCATAAATTCACTATAGAGAAATGTAACGAATGTCTGACCCCACTTTGGGTGCGATTTCCAAAGCTTCACTATAGTAAGTCTATGGAAGGTAGCCAATTCTGAATTCAAACTTCAATTTTGGAAAGCTGAAAGGAGTTAACATTGGTTTCTTAATTTTTTATCTGGCTAGCTCAGGGGGTTTAGCCAGGCGACTTTCAATTTCACAATTGTACGTCTGTTGCATTGGCAGCAATATTGTGGTCAAAAGCAACAAAAACAATCAACTGAGGTTGAGAGTTACTTCAAGTAAAACGGGCATCAATTGAGATTCAAACGTACTACTCCATAGTCGAAAAGACTGATGGAAATAGTTTTAACAATTGCCTCTGTCAAGACAGAATCTGCAAACGATTAAGGGTGAATCAATAGTTGGCTTCCATTTTTGTAGAAATCATTTAATGATTTGTGGAACCGCTTTAACGTACACGTCATTGTCATTCAGAAATACGCAGAACAGTCACTTTTTTGTTTACCAATTCTTAATATTGGTGGTGTCTAGTTTGAAGAACTGCAGTTCAAACTAAGGTAAATCATTTCACTAATTCTTAATTGCAAGTGTAACTGTAACTATCTACTCTTGAACAAAAGGATTAACTTTTACATATACAATATGTTTCCTTCTTTTAAGTCTTTAAATTTTATAAACTCAAATCTTAGCCTTTGTTCCAAAGCGTATTTTTTTGTGATTATTTTAAAGTGTTAACTATCCGTTGGTGAGCTAATGACATCCTTCTTGAAATTATGATGAGTAAATGTGAAAAAAAGTTGTTGGCCAGGTCAAGCTCAACTTATTGAAAGCGGCTAAAAACATCCAGCCGATTGTCGTTAAATTCTATATAACATGAATTTCTTGTTACATATCGAATTGGAGGTTTGGAGCCGGGCAGGGGAACAATAAAGACATTCGGGGCTCTTGACGAATGTTGCCGAAAACAAGAATCGCTTCGGTGACTTTATCAAATCAAACCCGACTCAATCAGCGCGTGCGTTAACCGCTAAATTCCATTATAAAAATCTTCCATTGCACGTTATTTGAACAAAGCTGGAAGATCGTCAAAACTGCAAACAATCATCCCACCTGATTTGACAGAAATTCAAAATTAATTTCGCGCTCCATGCTGTAAAGCGTCGTTGTAGAGGCGCAAGCGGAACATCTCAGATGGCATCCTTGCTTTTCATGAGAACACACTTCTCTATGACAATCAAACCTTCTTATATAACCAAAAAGACGCAAATCAGTGGCTGGGGCGAAACGAACTAAGAAGTCTTATTTCAAAACCTGGTTTGTACGAAAAATAGGAATATTTGTGTGTTTGCTTAACAGTGAAAAGCCTAGTTTTTTAGAAGACGGTTTGGAATGGTTAAGCCATCAGCGCTACTACGAACAACTGGCAAAAAAACAATAAAAACTGATAAAGAAGCGCGTTGGTCCAAATGGTGCCGGGGTCATTGGTCCAAGGAAAATGTACTTTGAGCCAATGGGCAGGTACACTAGCATATTCCAGGTGAAAATATACGCCATAGACAAATGTGCCTCTTTTAATTCGCAAAGGAACTATAGGGGGCAGAACATAGCTATTCTCACCGATAGCCAAGCAGCGATCGAAGCACCATAACCAGGTGAACTCTAAACTGGTATGAGAATGCCTTGAAAGACTGCTCGTCCAACAAAGTTTGGATACTTTGGGTTCCAGACCATGCTGGGTTGGAAGGCACCGAGGCAGCGGACGAACTAGCCAAGAAGGGAGCAGGGACGCCTTTACACGGACCAGAACCCTTCTGTGGATTCGGAAACGGTTTCATTGCTATGAATCTAAAAAATGGAGAGGAACGGTTGAGGGAATTATACTGGGCGGGCCTACCAGGGATGGAGCAGTCCAGGGTGCTTATTGGGGGATACGAACCCATACACGCAAAGGATTGCTTAAACCTCACCAAAAAGAACCTCCGAATCATAGTGGGAATTCTCACTGGTCATTGTCGGCTGAACTATCACCTAGGGAAGCTAGGGATATGTGAGCAGGACAGTGTCCGGCACTTGTACAAAGTAGGTCGAGGCGTCTGGGAGAAACTTAATACCAGATGCAAAGCTGAAAAATCTGGAAGTAGGGAACTTACTAAAGTTCCTAAAGGCTATAGGCCTGCTTGAGATACTATGATCAATAAGTACACTATAACCAGTAAAAGGGGCACAATAGTTCTTCAAGGACGTGGTGCGACTTTCCCTTAACAGAATAATAATAATGGTACAAATGGATTTTTATCCCTTCAGGAGAAGGAAGGCGAGAAGCCATACGGCATAACAGACCCTGACAATAATTGCAAAATTAGATTAGACCTAAGTGAACCAATTACTGAAGAATCCGGATTCTGCTGCAAGTGAGGTTGCTAACTGTTGCGGCACATGGCCTTCGGGGTAGACATTTCGTCAAAGTGGAATAGATTAAAGGGGCCCTGAACGACTTATTCGAGTGAAAGCCTAATAAAGTCGAAACTGATGAAATGCATTTAATAGGGCAAAGGTTGTAGTAAATAGTTCAGAACAAAGGCAATTTCTTCGCAAGGAAAATAAATAGGAAGCTGCTGCATAGAAAACTCCTTGAATCACTTTGAATAGCCTGATTACGTTTAGAGTTTTTCGTGATAATTTTTAACACTAGAGCTACTGAAGGATATAATTGAAATATTCTTGATACATTCGTGAATTCATGAAGGGAGATTGCTATACATTACGCTAATAAAGTTCAAAAATCGGTTGGTAAAGAATGTCAGCGCCAAGGATCAGGCCAAATCAGCGTCGGATAGCTAGACTACAAATGTTAACGGAAGCGACTCGAATAAGTCAGAGAACAATTTCAATTTCTGTTGTTTGGACTATGAAGCTTCAGCTTCCAGGAAAGGAGAGTGCAGCTTCAAGTTGCTATTTTCTGTCCATAAATAACCGATTGCCTCAGCATTGAAGCCGAATCCTTATTTCAACCTAAAATACATAGCCAAAGGTACTCACCGTAAATGTAGAAAAAGATGTTAATCCATGAGTTGGAACGCTTCGGTAGTAATTCCATTTTGATCTGTTTCCTATTATCCCCGTAACTGTAACTATTATAATCGTGTTTAATGCACGCACGTTTCACAAAAAATTTCTCGGCTTTCATTCGCCGCGTTCTTTCATCTCATCCCACTCAGAGTGCAACAAGCATTCATTTTATTTTGGCTTCAAGCAGGGAGTGAGCGGAACCCACAATTCAAAAACACTTTTCGCAGGAATTTACGAAATTTCCACCAAAAACTCAACAAAAAAATTGATGTGTTGTCTCACCAGAGCTCTTTCATTCTTTTCACGGAATCCGAAGCGGCTCTTTGTCATCCAGATACCATTGGCACCGATATGAGTCGCGGACGAGCCAGGAAAAAAACGGCAGGACGTCCACCGACGTATTAAATCACAACAATCAGAATAATGACAATAATGCGCTGACAATAATTACTCAAAATAACGAATGGGAATCGCTGATATGGCGCGCGAAAGTCATTGAGGACGAGAGGAATTGTTGGCAGGATATCGGGAAAATCCTCATTTTTTGCTCGTCGCCAGCATTGCAATCCGGGATAAAGCTGATAATTCGAAATGCCGTGCCGTTATGGATCATTTACACACGCACAAGTGAGTACTTGCGAATTTTTAAACTCCAACTAACAAACACAACAACTGGGACAACAAAGAGTTTCTGGAAGTGACCCAAGCCCCTTTCAACGAGAACGGATAACGATTAAATATTCACGGAAACTGATAAACGGACAAGGAATAACGCAACGACGTCTATAGTGATAGTGCGGAACGCGTTCTCAGCTTCTCGAATTTCTTGGACTCACGTATCACTCGGAGGATGCACTTCATTTGCGACCACCACAGACAGCACTAATGTCGGTACTACGCACTCGGGAGGTACGAACTTGACTTTGCTTTTTGGCTGGGATCTCAGGATACGTCTAGGACCTCGCTCTTTGCACACCAGTCAACAAGGACCCGTTTGATGGAAGAATTGGAAGCATATAAACATGAAATAAGTGATGGGGATGAACTAAAATAAGCAGATCGTGTAAAACTTTCAAGGATGCTCTGCATAGTCCTTGATCTCGACTAGCCCATGCTTTCCTGGATGCAGATTATCGTTTTTTACGTGTTCGCACTGGGAGATTGCCAAGCATTTTGGATGGTTCTCTCCTGGCGAGCTGTAGCTATAGAAATCGTCCTTAAGTAAAAGTTCGAGGACGAAGTCAGTTTTTAAGTTTTGCGTCACAGTTAGAGCCTTACATCAATGGTAACCGTTTCCGTTTCTCTCGTCACCGTCCCTGCCAGTGTCCGAGCGTCCTATCTGCGACTTGACTTTCCCTGCTTTCTTCTCTAGATGCCGTTATATAACTTTCGATTTGATAGCCCCGTTATGAAAAAGAACATAATTCATCCTTAGAACATCTTAAAATCAGTCCGTTTCAAACTTTTTCCATTGCTCTCGGGTCCTCGGGGGCTCCTTACCGAGTTCTTCACTGTTGTTAGCCGACCTTTCCTCGAACGCTCCCTGGCCTGCCTGCTCGAGTGCGGCTCCGGCGTTGTTGTTTTTTTCGGATTTGCTCCCGTTTTTGCCAGCAATGTGGTGGCGAAGTGGTTGCTTTACCACACACAGGGGATTCCCATAAATCATGCAGTTGAACGCGCGCGGTCGAGCCAGGAGGCAACTCCGTGGTTAATAGAATTTTTTAAACTTTGTTTAACAGAGGCCGGGACGTGGTCCATTCAGATGTTTTGCAGGACACTCCTGAGTACGGTCGCACAAGGATGGAGATGCGACGTCCTTCCTTCTGTAGTGAGGCGAGATTTTTTGGCGGGACCTCCGGCGATGTCAAGGGGGAGATAGTTCGTCTGCGGGTTCACTTGATTGCTACGAACGAAAACTAGTCCAGCTACCTCGCAGGTCACTGAAAACCACAACGAGCAATGCGTCACGGACGTACACACCTAAATGTCCTGGTGGGATGCCCGTCCTGTAGTCCCTTCGAGCCTCTAATTAACACGTCGCACGTTCACTCCAGTCTTCGGAGCCTTGCACATCACAGCCTTTTTGTCAACATTTCACTCCAACTCCACACGCGGCCCAGGACATTGCCAGCATCATTCCCATCGCACACAAGGACGTGATGCAGGACCACAGCCTCCTTCACTGAAACTGGGCCGCACTGCTTGCCGCACAGTTCGCTGGCGGACTCCGGTCCCGTCGTGCGATTCTGTCTGATTTACTGAGGATTGCGCGATGCATGCGCCCGGGCGGATGCGGAAACGCGAACGGACCAACGAGCGGATACGGGACACTCACCGGAACGGGAAACGCGGACGCGACTCACTCACAACCCGCGGAGAACGCACTAGACTTCGCGGACCGAATGCACTACGAGCGCGGACTTGGCTTTCTGACTGGGGCCGCTCACAGGAAAATGCAAATGCAGGAAAATGCCGAGGGTTCATGGAAATCTGAGCTTCCCTACACCTGCCCTACACAACGCCGTAATCATGCAAGAATCATCAGTGCCGGAGCACAGCTTGAACGGAACTGAAGCGCGGCGCAACGCAGACGTCGTCGGAGCCGCCACGCAACGCGAGACTCCTCAGATCTCGAGAATCTCAAGAAAACCAGTCGCAGCCTCGCAGGCGGCAGCTCCGCGCGGGCGGCGGCAACGGAGCGCGCCGCGAGAACAGGTTCACTCGCAGGATCCCCTGGCGAGAGAGAAAGTGAGTGGATGTGACGCGAGCTGGTACCCCCACATCAGAATCCAATTGGACTGCCGCGGGTGTTGCCGTCGTGCGTTGCAATACTCATCTTTTACTCCAATTGGACGCGGTGAGTGGCCGGCGTGGAAGAAGATGCATTTCGGGGTGCGTGCGCTGACCGTAAACACAACGAAAAACGTGAATTTGATCAATCTTTTTGGTTTGTTCTTTTTGATTTCAATCTTTGGTGCTTAGGAATTAGCTAATGTGAATGTGGGAAAGAGTTATCACTGCGGCAGGACACGCTTGCGAGTCTCTTGTTCTTTCTTCTGTGAAAGCTGGATATGCACTTAGTCTCTGAATTCCAAATTTTATCATTTTTTTTGTTTAAAAAACTGCTGCTGCTGCAAGACTATGGGGTCTATTTGGCTCATAAAATGCATTTGAGATGCGAATCGAACTCTAAAAGACATTTAATGATATAAAGTTCTTCACAAATAAATGTTATTTTATTTTATTTTATTTATTTCCAATTAGTGTCTTACATCTGATACATTTTGCATAAAAATAGCTTTGAATTAGCTTAGCTTAGAATCATTACAATGGGTGGCTATACATTGTTTGGCCCACCCGAGCTTCTCTGTAATTAACTTTATTGTGTAAAAACAAACTGTAATTTAGAACGTTCCTTGGCTTTGTATTTAATCAAAACATTACTTAACCTATTTGCAAAACTGCGTCCGCACTAATGACGCGAGAAGGTTTTATTTTACTTACATACATCTACCTTATTACTACTTATTACTACTTACATAAATACTTAATTCTATCATACACAATAGCACTTAAATTCATATAGTGCTTAGCCTCTTTGCACTCCAACCAGGCAAGGTGTGTCAAAAGGGAGAGGATTACTGATTTTAGGTCAGGGTTCAGTATCTGGCACGGCCTAAGGAAAGTCGCTAGTGGGATTGTTTTGTCCTGGTCAAGCAGTCTTCTAATTTTTGGGTTTGGATGGTTTTCAAGTTTATTAAAAAACCGCTCCGTAATGTTGAGAATATATTCTCTAATGGGGTCTATATTTGCTCGCCGGTATACTATGGCGTTCCTGCCGCACTTCTGAGTCTTCCAATTGTAAGACAATCCAGCGAAATGTCTTAATACACGGCGTTCGAAAGACATGCATTTATCCATGGCTTTCGAAGAGCAAGTGATCCACGAAGGGGCTCCGTAGCATGTGATGGGCTTGACGAGAGTCTTATATAGGATCAGCTTAGTTTTGGGGCTTAGACCCACTTTTTTGCGAAGAAGAAAGTAGATCTTGCGCAATGCACCATTTGCTTTGCCAATGGCGAGTTTAACATGGTCGTTAAATCTTAGGAATTCGTTGAAATTGATTCCTAGATATTTGATCGATTTCGATCCTCTTACTATTGTATTCCCGATTTCCAGTTTCAGGCGTTTAGCCTTTCTGTGGATGGATCTAGATCCCAAGTATCTAAATTTCCTCCTGAAGATGCAGACTTGTGTCTTGGTAGAGTTAATTTTAATACCCCAGCTCTGGTAGTAGTAGCAGAGGTCAACCAAGTAATTCTCTATATCGCTAACTGCCTTGTCTGGGCGAAAATTAGAGGAGTAGACGAGTGTGTCGTCGGCATACTGCATAAGTTCTGTACCGACCTCAGGGGAGGGGACATCAGCAGTGAAAATGTTGTATAAAGTAGGACCAGAAATGGATCCCTGCGGCACCCCAGAAGTAACCGGCAAGAGATCGGAAATCTCATTTCTGACACTGACGTAAAAATGTCTATCCTCGAAGAAACTGATGGCAAGTCTGATCGTCGGGATTGGGAATTCGTATTTGATCAGTTTATAGATTAGCCCGTTTATCCAGACGGAATCCTTTTCTAAATCCAGAGCGCAAGCTACCGTGGGTTTGTTATTGACGTTAAGTCTGCTGGCACACAGTATCATGGAGGTAGCTCAGGGCGTGCTGTGTTCCGTGTTTAGCGCGGAAACCGAACTGATGGTCTTGAATAATGTTGTTAAGATTGCAGTGTTGGACCAGCCCTACGGGTCAAGCTCTCTCAAAAAGCTTCCACACGTTAGATAGAAGTGAAACGGGTCTGCAGTTACCAGGTTCACAGGATACACCTCCTTTCCGAATGGCTATAATTTTAGCTATTTTCCAGGTGGATGGAAAGTAATCATTATTAATGCAGTTATTAAAAACCGCAAGCAGGAACTTTTTAAGACGAAATTCGGAATTCCATCCGGGCCTGCTGACTTTTTACAGCAGAAGTGTTCCTAGAAGTGAAATCTCTGACTGTTGAATCAACAGTCTTAGTGAGAGCTGTTCTGTTGCTCGGAGGTGTTGCGTTGAGCTGCCGCTCGAAGAATTCCCCAAGTGTTTTCACTTTCTCAGCATCACTGCAGACTCGCACTTTGTTTTGGGTTAGAACAAAGTTGCGGGCTTTGTATTTCCCTGTTAGCCTGTTGATATTTTGGAACATATTAGCTCCAGGCCTAATGTCTGCAAATTTGCGGGTCAATACCTTGCTACGGAAGGTCGCTACCGCCATGGATTAGCGTACTGAGACAGTTAATCCGGGAGAGTAATGCTTTATATTCCGCATTTATTTTGCGCTTGAGATTACGCCTCCAAATCTGCCTAACTTTCAAGTGGAGCATTATCTCATGTGGAAGAGAATTGAATTCAAACTCATCGACTTTTATCAGCTTAGACTTCCTGCGTGTAGCAGTGTCAATAGCGTCAGACGCCAAGTTAATACCTCGTCGATTTCTTTGTCTGACAGGTTGCGGTTATTTGAGATCTTTTTCAAGTTTCATGTTTTGGTGCTAACTCAGCCCTGAATTTATCCCAGTCAGTGTGGGCGAAAGACCTAATTGTGGTCATTACTCTCTTTTTCAGAGAAAGAGGTGAGGACAGTTTGAGATTGACCGCGAAATGGTCGGACATGCCTAGTAAGGCATCACATGATATTACCTGAAAGCTTTGCTATAGATTGACTACTGGGCCTTGACGGAGAATTCGGCAAGACCATTACGAAATTGGTAGGCGAGAAAGGGTCGTGGATCCATTTGAGTAGGGTTTTCCCATTAGAGTTAATGACCGTGTCGCCCAGTGAGTGTGCCTGGAGTTGAAGTCGCCTCCAAAGACAAGGTAATTAGATTTCAGCTGGAGATCGCTCAAGACTTTTAAGTCATGGCCCAGTTCCTCATTTCTAGATTGGCACCTAATATAAACGGAGACAATGAGATCCGTTTATTCCCAGCCGTTTTAATGAAAGCCGAAGCAGCGGAACAGGTTAGCAGGTTGTCTATGGCGACTTCCTCGAATTCATAATCTTTTTTAATTAATAGGGCAGAGCCGGTGTTGTTATCGTCCCGGATGATATTATATCCGGTGAAGTTCACGTTATGCCTGCTTTTAAAATGGGTCTCCGAAACGCAATAAATGTCTGTTTTCAGAGAGTCGTTTGGCGTGAGATTCAAGGGACGCGGAGTTAAAAGTAACGATACTTAACTCCATAAATTAAAAATAAGTTTAATGGCAGCGAATTGCCGTTGTTCATTCGTGCTGTCTGAGGTGAGGGCTCCAACCAATTCACGGAATCCAGCCGGCTGGTTTGGAAGGGACTTTGTTGGAGGTGGAGGTGCAGGGGCCACCCGGGGCTGTGATTGTTTCCTGGCTTGGGCGTAAGATATGCCCGGTTTCGCCAAACTTTGCGACAATTGTGTTACTGCCTGTTTGGTCTGCTGTGCTTTTGTAGATTGGCAGCTTCCTTTCGGGCCAGCATATCTTCATATGCTGGGCAACCGCGGAAGCTGGCGGGATGTCCGACTTTGCCGCAGTTGCAGCATTGCGGCATCTCCGTTGAGGGGCGTGGGTAGTCGCCACGCTGGTGTTTTGTGGTGCACTTAACACACCAATGTACAATTGTACAATTTTGAGCAACGGTCCCAAGGGTCTTATTTTTTCTAAGGTAACCTTCTGGTGTAGAATGTATTTCACCCTGAAGGTGTGCGTCCTCAGGTATTGAGGGGTGCTCGTTGTGGCGTTTAAGCCTTGCTCTTTAATAAGAGCGATCCTCGATGGATTCGGCGAAAATGAGGGTCTTATCCTCCCTCGTGTTCTTGAAAGTTGCCTTTATCCCTTTTGCCTTAAGGGCTTAAGGGACCTTAGCAGAACAGGGACATTTAATGAATATCTGGTAATTACCGGTATCTTTTGCTTCTTTGGTTTCTGAGCGGGGGTTGGGGTAATATTTGCCTGGGGAGTGCTTTCACTAATTTTAACATTTTTGGCATTAACCTTACTCCTTTTTGGTTTACGTCTTGTGACGAAGTTGAATGGGTCCTCGTGCTCCGATGTTGCGGCAGCGATGTTACTGGTTACGGTGTTGTTGGCTCCAACGTTGTTGACTTCAATGTTGCCGGCTACGATGTTGCTGGCTTCTAAGTTGTTCGCCTTTACCAAGACAGCTCCAGCGAAAGCTGTCGTCCACTTCAATGGGCTGTCCGGCTTGCAGGTTTTCCTTCTGATGCCGTTTTTCACGTTCTGCTCTGAGCTCTGCTCGGAGCTCCGCGATCTCCTCCTTCAGCATTTTAATTATCTCGAGCGGATTTGCTCGATTCTCGTCTCCGGGGCTCGGGCGCCCCTCTTGGTGGACATGCTGTCCCCAGGCCCGTCCTGCGTGGATGTCAGGAATTCAGTTCACTAAAAGAAAACAGAAAAAAAAAATCGCATGGAAATTATACTTTAATATAGGGTGTCTCAATAATATTGAGATCCACTGTATATTGTTAACAGAACGGTACTTCCTGTGTTGAATTGCTCTACAGAGTAATCCGCTTAACACTTCCGTCACTTTTTGATTTTCCGTTCTTAGAACACTCGGATTGCTCGGCAACACGTCCTTTCACTACGAGATCTCGAAGCGAACTCTCAGGAGAAATAGATGGCGGATGAAAATCAGTACGTAAAATACGAAACAACTCAGTGTCGGGATTCCTTGGCGTATGCCAGTCAGGATAATGCTAATGAGGATAGTTCTGAGCGCAACCTTGGTGAGATATATTTCAGATACCTGGATGCGCGTATGTATCTTATGGTAATTGATGGATAGATTTAATAAAGTAAGATAACGCGAAAAACGTCGGTGAGGGTGCTATAAGGTTGCGATGGATTTAGCCCGGCAGTCAAGTAAAATCCTGTTATGACAAAACCTATAATCCAAAATAAGGCTGATCCATATAATTAATTGATCACATAAGATAACGCCTAAATTCATCACCGCAGCCGTTAACATCGTTGCATGTATTTCTTTGTAGACAATGCGCCTCTCGCCACATTTCCACGATCGGTGCAACCCCATAACGATCGCGGATATCCTCATTTCGAATGTGATCAAAACGTGTCACGCCACTAGTCCAACGTAACATCTTCGTCTCCATTACCGCAAGATGCCGTTCATTGTCTTTTATAGTTGCCCAACACTCAGAACCATAGAGAGCGATAGGACGGACAACATTGCGGTAAATTTTCGATTAGAGACTGCTGCTTGTGCCTGTTTCATGGGGATCGGTCGTCAAAAATTCAGTTTTGTTTAGATTCAATCTGAGGCCGTGTTGCATGAGGCGATAATTCCATTTTTGGACAAGTTGTTCGAGATCATTTTTGCTATCAGATGCTAAGAAAACATCATCTACATAAAGTGGTATGTAGGGCGCTGGACGTTGGATATCCCGTGTGACGGTGTCCATAACAAGAACAAAGAGGAGTGGTGAGAGGGCACTGGACATTGGATATCCCGTGTGACGGTGTCCATAACAAGAACAAAGAGGAGTGGTGAGAGGGCGCTTCCTTGATGAACACCAACAGAGACACGAAGCGGTTTTGATACACCCGCCATACTTCGAACTTTACTTTTCGCATCGTGGTAGAGCACTTGAACCCAGCGCACGAGTGTTGTCGTAAAGCATACCAGATGAGTTCGTGTGGCACACGGTCAAACGCTTTCTCTAGATCCAGAAATGCAATGTAAAGAGGGCGATGCATCTCACGGTGTTTCTCCATGAGTAACCGCGGAGCGTGTATTACGTCAGTAGTTCCGCAGTTCATGACAAATCCGGCTTGATTCACTGTTATTTCAACGATTTCGCGAATATGGTTGTCAAGAATGCGTTCAAAAATCTTCATGGTATGGGAAAGCAATCGGATCCGACGGTAATTTGAACATTCTGCTGGACTACCTTTCTTTTTCCATATTGGAACAGTGGTACTTTCTTGCCAGTTAGATGGTGTTATTCCTTCCTGAATAATCCGATTAAAGAATTCACTGAACCACGATGTGGTCAGGTCGTGTGGCTTTCCCCGATTTCATTCGTTTTATTGCCGCCTCGACTTCAGTTGCGCTAACAGGTGAAACTGGTCCAAATGTCGGCAATGATTGTGGAAGTGGAGGATGAGCAAATTCTTCAATTGAAATCTGCTCGAAGTATTCTCGCCATCTATCTGTTGCGGCTCGACGGTTGGTGCGGAAAGTACCGTTCTTGCCTTTAACGCAACAAAAGTGTTCGATATCCAGTGCACGTTCGTTACGGCTTTTAACAAGTCGATACAGATCTCTCTCGCCATCCCGGGTATCCAGTTTATCGTAAAGATTTTTTTAATGGTTCGCTGGGGTGATAGCGTCCGCTTTCTTTGCTTCCCGGTTGGTATTATTATAAATTTGCCAATTAGCAGGCGTTTTATCGTCGAAAAATTTGTGGTAGAGGCATTTCTTTTCACGGACCTTCATTTCAACATCATGATTCCAAAGCCAAGTATCTCGGTTGATGTACCGCTTACCCGGCTTGGTGACCTAGAGCGTTGCAGACGCCGCTTTGTAGTTCCATGATTCTTCATTTAGTTCCATGATTCTTCCACATTCGTAATGGTCGGTCATCGTGTGAAAGAGATCGTTCCTTCTTTTTTCTCACCAAATCGCCACCATTTAATGCGTCGCGGGCTAGTGCGTTCCTCACGCTTTTTTATCGGTGGCTTAATTCGCAGCACGGCAATCGATGACCGACGTTAAGGTCCGATGGTCTCATTGGGAACGACTTTGCAATCACTGACAGTGATAAAATGTCGGCGTCTTATGAGAATATAATCGAATTGCGTTTTACTGTTCCCACTATAAAATGTAGAAAGGTGAGACAATCGTTTGATGAACCATGTATTCATAAATACAAGATCATGGGTGTCCGCAAAATCGATTATACGGTCGCCACCCTCATTGCACGCTCCAAACCCCTTTCCCCCATGGCACCTGTTACCGTCTGCCGTTTTACCCACATGACCATTAAGGTTGCCAGTAATAACAATATAGTCGTCAGCAGGCACTTGACAAGTCTTTTCATCGAGAAGTTGCCGTAAGGCATCTTTCTCGGAATCAGTTCTGTGGTGTCTGTGATGCGTACGCGGTGAAGACGTGAATAGTGCGATCAGCTGATATAATGGTGAGCTTCATCAGCCAATCATCAAATCGTTCGACTCCTTTAATGGCATCACGGAAACCCTCTGACATGGCAATGGCAACACCATATTGAGTGTGTGGGTTACCAAAATATAGAAGTTCATTCCCATTTTTACCGCGTTCGCGTTCAATGTCACAGCTTTTGGCACCAGACCATCGGGTTTCTTGCAGAGCGCAGATATCAATGCGCCTTTTCCGAAGGGCTCTTGCGAGTTCCCCCGTCTTTCCAGTTAGGGTACCAACATTTAGCGTGCAGACACGTATTTGTTTTGTTTGTTTTATTCGACTAACTTGCTTACGTCCTGACGTCGTCCATGCGTCAAGAACCGAGGCCCGTCCTGCCGCATCGACTGAGGTGGACGCACTAGCATTTTTCCGAGGCTTGTGACTCAATCTGATCATCATGTTTGTAACGACATTGTATGCATTTTCTTGGTCGGCCTGTCGCGGGACCTGTCACCAAGAAAGTTCAGGTAGGATATAGCATAGTAGAATAACTCCAACTATACTCTATTTATCTCTTTCCCTGATCTCAGCATTTTATTTTTGTTTTACTGAAGATAGTACAGAGTACGTTGCGTCAAACCCTCCTCCTTTACCTGGGCTTGTGACCAGCATACTATGTTAATAGCATGGCGGAGTTCCTTCTGGGCGAACTACTTGTGGAAGAAGCGGGTCTGGTTTAAAATATTTTACACTTGCTCTGTAGGACCCGCGAATTCTTTGCGGTGAACCCTGTTGTCCTAATTCGTTCATGAAAAATGAGGGAACCGCGTCAACAGTTTAAGTGGTTTAAAATATCGAACCAAAAAAAATGTTCTAGAGGAACCATTTTCAAAACTTGCGCTTATTGATGGGTCTGATGTCGGCACTGCCAAGCTGAAGCCATTTGGTGATGCGTTAATGACGCATGTGACGAGATCCTGGAAGGTGTCGTGTATACTCTTGCTTGATCAGGCTAAAAGTTCGGTCCGGAGCGAATTTAGTGTGTCCAATGAAAAAAAGGAAGGAAAGAAAGGAAATCTTCTGAATGTGTTTTATGTTAACACCCAGCATTGTTCTTGTTCTGTCCTGCAGTGTTATCACAAAACAAAATTAATTCGTTGACTGGACTTGCCTTCGGTGAAAAGTCACGTAACATGCTAAAAACAGCATTGGCCTCTTCGCCTGTGTGGTCTGCCTCATCAATCATGTACGTATGCTGTATTTTTGTACCTTCGTTATTATATTGAAATATGACGGACCAACGGCCTGCGGGGTGCAGGATGATGAAGCAAGGTGGTGAGCAAAATCAAAGGATAAAACTATCTGTGAACGTTTGGGTACGCTTTTGGCATGTGCAAGCTCATCTTGTTAGAATTTGCGTTGCACTTCGGCTCGATTTAAACGGTGGAAATATTCGTTTAATGTGGCTTTTTTGGTGGTGTCCTGTGTATTTTAAGCTGTATGTACGGCAGCTGTATTTTGCTAACAAATATCACATAAGTTATCAGCAAGCTCCATGAAGCAATATAGGACATAGTTCATTCCATGTTTTTAAAAATTTTTTTGCATCGCGGTTTCCAAATTTTCCTCTTGTTGCGCTTCCGTGATTTTGGAGAAGGCAGACGACAATTTCATGACGCGAAAATCTTTAGACCGTATGTTGTGTAACAGTCTTACCCAACTTTAAACGCGTTTTTCTCGAAAAGCACTTTTTAGGTATGAGGCCCCTTTCTTCCGAGCCGGAATACATATATATAATGTGGGAAGTGCTGTGATCTGTACGATTGAAAAAGTTAGATTTAGTTTAGGTTTATCTTCAGTTCTAAACTACTCTTTCCAAATACAGAGCCATTTGGCCACGCTCCACGGCTCAGAGAGAGACAAAGAGATGTCACTGGCGTCGGTGAATTGTTTGACGAAAGACGTTATGAACTATGAAAAATCCCACCGAAAATAAGAAATCATATTTTTGCTTTTCCTGGCCTTATTTAAGGCGTATAATGTATTTCACCTTCATAATTTCATTAATTTAGTGAGGTGTCTCGAAATTGGGTATGAAAAGCGCTGATCGAGATTTGATTCACCTTATGAAAAGCCTTATCGTTCCTAGTTATAAAGTTAGCAGCCAAAAGTAGTTTTAATCGAGGATGTTTCACGGTTAGTTCAGACATGATATCTGCCGGGCTTTGCAATGGCATTATACCCTTGTTCGCTAATGAATGTGAATATTTTGGTGTGATCAGCAACTATCTCCTCGAATATTTGAATCTTATCTGCCCCCGTGTCTTTGAGGACGCTTTCATACCTTTATGCTTGATAGTTTTCAATAATTTGGGCACGTTACGTAATGTGTGATTGTAGGAACTTTCCCCATTTTAGGTTTCTTGGAGTGGGTTGAGAAAGGGGCAGTTTTTACACTAACCTTATTATTTTTGGACTCCGAAGTTGAACGAAACTAAACGGAGTTTAAAGAGACTATCGACTCTATCGTGGAGGTTTCTACATAGTTGTAGGTAAATAAATTAAAAAAATGGAGACGGTGGGATAGTATACAAGAAAGGGAGTTTTTTTTTAAAGAAGATGGTTCCCGCAATCTGGCGTTACGGGAAGGGAACCCAATTACGGAGAAATAATTAAGAATGGTTAGAATAAATAAGTATTGGAATGGTTCGACAGTGTCAAAGACAGAAAAGGAAAGCAATATGAAGTCATACATACATTCTGGAAGCACGATTGGTGATATCAAGACAGTGTCTGCAAAATGGAGCATATTATCTGAGGCTACTTGAGTTACGGGGATGGTTTGATAGCCAAGCTTTAAATAAAATTAAACGGATGAAGAAGACTAGGTCCTTATTGGTTAAACAAAATTGGTAAAAAAAACAGATACGGCATCTCAGGAGCCAACTGTCCTCTTCTTCAGTGTACATATACTTTCCTAGCTTGGTTCCCGAAGTATAGTATTTGTACTACTCACCACATTTTCTTAGCCAATAAACTGGTATGTTTTTTTTTGGTAAAGATGCTGGGAGTCCTGAGTCCGCATCCACTTTTTATTGGTCCATCGCAAACAAGGAGAATGTTATGTGATGCGATGTTCGTCTCATTAACAGGGTCCTTAATTCATGTAGATATTATGGACTTCCCGCCGAAAATCTAAACGGCAGTCAACCTGCCATTCAGATATATCAAATATCTTAAAAGAAATTTTGAACAGAAGGAAAGGGTATTTTTTGGCGAGAGTATGGTGGCTACATTCACGTGTAGGGATAATGAAAACACCTTTTCACAAGCTAGGAAAATTGTCATGTTGAAAGTTATGCAGGCTGGGAAGAAATGTGTTAATTAATATTTAGAAAAAGGAGGCAGAAAGACCATTGTGATTGGGTTCAGTATTGTTCTCAAGATTGGTGAGGTTAGAAGGCCAATACGCCCTCAACGCACGTCAAACATCCCCTCCCGGACGTCATTAGTGACTTTACTTAAATTTGCAGCGCTCCAAACCGAGCTAAAGTAACATGGTTTTCGGAATACTTATATTTTTTTCCTTCCTGGGTGTTTCGAACGGAACTTTTTATCGATCTTAGCAAGCCATTTAACAGGCAAACAGGTTCGATAAAATGATATAAAAGACGTCGATGGCTTGGCCACATGTTGTTGAACCATTAATTCCTCAAATGCCTATTGAATTTAATTAATTGCATTACATGTGGGATATCCAGTAATCTGTCGAAGAATTTCTTGATCATATGAGAGGCGCAAAGACAGGGCAAATATGTTCAGATTATAATAAATGGTCGAGAAATATATCGGGCAATGCACTATGCGTAAAGCAATTGTCCTTACTTGAAGAATCATAATCAGAAGGTTAACAAATTTGAAGGCATTGAGCGATAAAGAATCCTAGGAAACCAATTATAGTGGCTACTCGACCAGGAGGTTGTCTAAATCTAATAAGTAATTTTTTATTTGGGGATAGAGGACTTCTAAGTCCGCATTCACTTGATGTCGGATCGGATGATTAGTTGCCTCTGCCCTGGTACGAAACCGTAGCCGTCTTCGTCCCTCTTTTCATTTTTGAACTTCGGGTGTTAACCCAAAGACAGGAGTCCCTGGACCGTAAACAGTGGGATCAAGTTGCTCTTCATTTGGTTCGGTTCGGCATCAAGTGGATGTGGACTTAGCTTAGCTATCCCAGAATACGATGCAAGAATTCCAGAATGAAATTCCTGTTTTTGATTTTATAAGCGTAGAACCGAGCCATTATCCGGAGCAGGCTCAGGTTCGAACGCTGAGAAGGTAGTCGCCTCAGTTCCTTACGTAATCTTGTTAGGCATCGGCTCGATTTACGAGTGCGTTTGTATTTGTCATAACTGTATTTTGTTTGCAATTAAGAATGAGAAATTTTCAAACAACTGATAAACCGATCATTATGAAATTTTCAGGTATAGTTCTTTATGAAATTGTCAAGAATATACATAAACCTCTATCCTATTTTTAATTAGTGGAAAAAAATGGTAAAATTTGCAATATCATTTTAAAAATTTAGTTTTGATTACTTTCACCTGCAGTGAGGTTGATAGTAGTAGTTGAAGAACTCCTGTTACGATCTTTAGCAGATCAATACTGTAAGAGCACGGTAAATTGCAATTATTGCGATTCCCACAACTCGATGCATATTCTACGGGGCAATAAACTTATTAGTATCTAGTGTCCCTATAGGACATATATCATATAATCAAAATTGTAAACACTCAGGAAATTACAGAATTTCCATTTTTCATGAAAATTAATAGAAAACGTAGGTTACTGGGGGAGCCACAGTTTGAGCACTGAGGCCTTTGTTGGGCTCATTGTACTATCCCCGTAAATCGCCTATTCAATGGCTCTTATGGTCAAGAAAACTTAGGTCAACCCAAGATTCGAAAACCTGTACTGGCTCCTCAACGAATTTTCCAAGCTGCCTTGAAATTCAAAGTGCTGATATATAAAGCAACGATAAAGCCAATCTGGAGTTATGGTGGTTTGGAAATCTGCTCGCACATCCAACATCGAAATCCTTCAAAGAATGCAGTCTAAAATATTGAGACCAATTTCCTCCGGCCCGTGGTATATCGGAAACTACAATATCCACCATGACGTGAAACGACAAAATTATTCAGCTGAAGTTAACATACTTTGATAAACTTCACATCAAAGCACCTTAGCCAGGAACTTATCGCATAAAATCCATTACCATCGCCTAAAGAAGAAAAATTTATTGCGTTAATGATTTATTTATTAATATATCAAAACTGAAATAATTAGCTGCCAACTATTCTACATTCCTGAACGTTGGTGAAGGATTAGATTTAAAATTTGATCAATTTTTGTTATTTTCTATGCAGTAGAAAGGTCCAAAAATAAATGTGATTCAATAAAAAAAGTGTTTGTTATTCTCAAAATAAAATAAAATCTTCCAACGAAAGAAAAATGTTTTATCTGAGTTTCAACTAAAATTCCATACACGGTACCCCGGGTGAGTTTTCCTGGGGGATATCATGAGTGCTAATGCTGCGTGTGCCCGGAGAGTGTAATGCGTCGAGCTAATGCGTACAACCGTTCTGAGAGAGGGCGAACCCGTGCGCCGGACAGGGCTACAGTAGTGGGGGACACCAAACTCGTTTCGAAGGGGTTGCAACACGCGTTCAGCTCGCGTGCCATAGACTCTTGATATCACTCGGATTCGCAACTCGTCCTGCGCTGTTGCAAACATCTCTCTCCCATGGACCATCTCCTCCATCTGCAATCATTGTTATCACTGCCACAACAGGAGAACGACAATCGCCAACAATATAGTGACGATAGTTGGGAGACTATGGTCCAGCCGCGTGTAGTTGGAAATGGGATCTTATCACGACCCTCCTGCGGTGGAGTTTCCATGAAATATGTACCCTGAGACGATCTGTTTTAAAATATCTTATCAGAGCGGAAATAGTCCCAAAATATTTTTGCTCCGCGTTATTAATGCACGCAATGAAGGAGTCTCAGGTAAGCATTCCGGAGCATGGCGTCAATTTGTCGGCCCTTTGATGGGCGCATTCCGCCACAGTGAGGAAGTGGTAATATGACGTAGGAAGCCAAGTGCCTGCTGTTCGGAAACAACAACAAACACACCCCGTTGTCGTCGAGCAGCCCTCTCGATAAGGACATACTCTCGCGAAGGAAGCCTGTCTCTGGCCTTCCTGGCATTGTAACTGTTGCTCTTAGTGGTGTGGCTCGACTGACTCTTTGTAGTTTTCTTCAGTTTTCCCGTTTGTCGCCTGTGTCCCTGTTGTTTTTTTATGACATAACGCCATAGGGTGTCACAGGGAAGTCATAAACTTCACCGCGGCGGTAGAATCAGTCCACTCGGTGGCTGTTTTGGACAACAATTTGGGCGGTTGACTGTCGCCTCCCTTGTAGCGTGTTACGGAAAAATTGCTGAGGTCGAACGGTACAGATTGATTTTTCTCGGGTAATAAAAGCCAGGATATAATGCCTAGTCATTTTTGAATGACATACTTGTGTAGTGCATTCCTCAGGATAGTTTGAAAACAAAAGGGGCAGGTAATGACGCAGAAGATACAACAACAACCATAACAGTATCTCGTTTACGATGGTGACAAATATTTCACCTACATCGGACGAAATTAGAGCAGCATTTTTTATGATCAGATCGGGGGTGAAATGGTGTAGCGCTGCCGACGGTTGTTGTTGAAAAAGGATACTTTAATGGACTTGTTTGGGATTAACCGGGATATGAATCAGAGCACATTACGACCGGAATGAATTGAGGAGGGAGGAGGGTTCTACTTTTTTGTTTGTGGCTGATTAAATTCCTGATGGTTTGGTAATGGCCGCACTGTTGTTCTGCTTATAGGCGAAGTGATCTCCGAATTTGTAGGTTATTTAGATTTATACAAACTAGTTACCTTTGGCAAACTTGTTAAAATTACAACCTGCAAACAAATGACGGATATGTGTATGCCTGAATAACGAATGAGTAAATGTTAGCTAGCAATTAGAGAAGAAGGTCATAGAGGAGACTTCCAACTACAAATGGGATTACAGAATCGCATTTATTGTCCACTAAAGCAATGTGTCCTCATAAACCATTCTGAAAAGAGATGGATTTTACATGGCAACAATCTGAGTTAAGCCTTATAAATAACTGAAATTTTAAGGGGAGAAATAAGAACATGCCCGGAAGGCTTAGTGGTTAGAACACTAGGCTTTTGCAATGGAAAGTCGCGGTTCAAGCCACATTGATGACGGGAGAATTCGTCTTCTGTCGAATACGAAGCTGCGAGTGCGTCAAATCAGAGTAATAATCATGAGCGGCAGCAATGCTGGCCACATGCCTCTATGGCTTCAAGGGTTAGATCCAAATTATATTGTTGCGGCATTGATTATCATTACGTCCTTATGTCTGAGGTTGCCCGTTAAATGCTGGAAGTATGTGTATTTGGAAAGAAATACAGGAAAAGCCTATTGGCCTTGCTTGAAACGTATCTAGAAAGTTTTAGACAACGCCATTTAGGGCACGATTCTGGCTAGATCGATGTTAGCGTCAAGGTAAATTCTTTTTGTCAAAAATAGCGTCTACCTAGGGCCGCTTTGCATTTTTCTAGATTACGTCAAACCTGTGGGTGCTACAATCTTGCATATTTAGAGTGAATCAGATACACTATTTTCAGCCTAGACTTTCATATAATCCTTGACTATTTTGATTAGAAGAACTATTTTTGTTATTAAGCCAGAATAAATATGACATTAGTACTATAGTAAGAAAACTAGATAGACTTTGAGGCATCCTTCACCGTTCAAAGTTGGGCTATGTGCAGCCCTTCGTTTTCAATCATAAAGTTCTCGGTCACAATATTATGGCGAGCGAATGACTACTACTGGCCTGTGCTGACGATATCGACATCATGGGATCGTGCAAATCGCAGGCGGCCATTGGGGCGAGATCTTGGGCTGGAGATAAATGAAGGCAAGACAAGGTATATAGTGGCAACGTCAGCACCGAAAACCAACCAACATCAAACCGCACTGGTCAAACAAGAAGAATAAGTATATGAGAATAAAACTTTGAGACCGTTGATAATTTGCCTTATCTAGGGTCGAAAATCACAACCGATAACAGCTACGATGATGTTCCGCTCGAAACGTCTCACCATAGGGTCAAAGCTCTTAATGTACAAGAAAATTATCTTGCCAGTCCTCTAAACACCGGATCCACCCCAACGTTCCGGCGCCCGGGCTGCGAAGGAAGCATTTCAGACGTAACCTTCGCGTCGGAATCACTGGTGTCGCTGGTGGACGGGTGGCGAGTTCTGGAAGACTTTTCGGCAAGTGACCACCAATATATTGCTTTCGAAGTGGTGGACACAAACTCTCGGTGTATGCCACCCCAGCGATCTTTTTGTGTATGGAACGTCGCGAAAGTGAACACCGGGAAGTTTGCCGAAACTCTGGGAACAGGTGGGGCCACGCAGAATGGTACTCCTGGGGGCGGTGGCGCCGCGGGTGACACTGTCGTAAATTCAGTTATGAACCTGATAGCGACGGTCTGTGGAGTTCCATGCCCAGGAAGACATCGAGGCGCGGCAAACCTTCCATGTATTGGTGAACAGTGGAAATCGCAGAGCTCCGGAAGGAGTGTCACAGGCTCCGCCGCTTAACACATCGTCTAGGCGACCGGGGGGAGTCATGTACCATAATGATGGAGTACAAATCAGCCAAAAGGAGACTGCACAGCGCAATAAACAAGAGCAAAGCTCGCTGCTGGCAAGATCTGATCGACGAGGTGAATGGGGATCCGTGGGGACTCGGTTACAAACTTGTAACCCGAAAAATCGGGGCTCTGCGGAAACCCTGTTCACTTAAGGCCGAGCAGATGGACCGCATTGTGAGGGCACTCTTCCCTGCACACCCCGTATGGGATGGTGACGTCGGCGCGGAGAGCGCAGAGGACTGTCCACTTTTCTCATTTGCCCTATGAAAAACAAGAAGCGCCAGGACTCGATGGTATTCCAGCAGAGGTATACAAACTGGTATTCCAACACCGGCCAGACCTACTGCTCGGCGCATTCAACGCTTGCCTGAAAGAGGGCATTTTCCCTGCTCATTGGAAAGTTGTGAGGCTTGCGTTGATCCCTAAAGGCAAAGGCGGTCCCGATTTGCCGTGTTCATACCGCCCACTATGTATGCTTGGTACTGCTGGGAAAGTACTCGAAAAGCTCATCAAAAGTAGTATCGCTGAAGTGATATGCGCTGCCGGTCACGTCGGGGGTAGTACAGGGATCCATCCTAGGGCCGGACCTCTGGAACGCTACCTATGGTAGTCTGCTTAAACTCGACATGCAAGAAGAGTCGCGCCTGGTCGGCTACGCAGATGATGTCGCAGCGCTTGTTGCTAGACGCACTATCGAACAGGCGCAAAGCAGAGTCGGCATATTGATGCGACGGGTAAGCGGATGGATGACTACTCATGGTTTCAACCTTGCACTGGAAAAAAACGAAGTAGTCATCCTGACTAAAAAGAGAATTTCGACCCTGCGCCCCATATCGTTCGGCGAGTCGATAATCGAGTCAAAATCAGCGGTAAAGTACCTCGGGTTGACTCTTGACTCAAAGATGAGCTTTTCTGAGCAAATCCAAGCAGCAGCAAACAAGGCTGCGGCTGGAGTTTCGGCGTTAAGTAGGCTAATAGCAAACATTGGGGGTCCTACGTCTAGTAGGCGACGTCTCCTGATGAGCTCAACGCAGTCTGTCCTGCTCTACGGCGCAGAGGTATGGGCTGGCGCTCTTAACAAGGAGGTATATCGTAAACGCCTCGCGCAAGTACAAAGATGGGGAGCTTTACGGGTGGCGTCTGCGTACCGCACTGTCTCTGAACCGACCGTGATGGTGACCGCGGGGGTTATCCCCGTTGCCCTTCTTGCTAGGGAGCGTCAGGCCATATACAAGCGCAAGTGAGATGAGCCAAGGGAGGTGGTTGCTCGCGAAGAACGGCAACACACTCTAGACCAGTGACAGCTCTCTTGGCAAAATGAAACTAGAGGCAGATGGACTGCGCGACTCATTGGCAACTTAGGTGCGTGGCTGAATCGGGAGCATGGTGAGACTGACTATTTCCTTACCCAATTTTTAAGTGGGCATGAAAGTTTTCAGTTTTACCTGCACAAGATTGGAAAGGCGCGTTCTCCGGATTGTGTGTTTTGCAATGGAGTTGTGGACGATGCCCACCACACTTTTTTTTCTTGTGGAAGGTGGGATGGGGTTCGTCAGCAGCTCTATTTAGACACAGGGGATCTCTCTCCAGACAACATTGTGGAAGAGATGCTGAGGACTGCTGACAGGTGGAACCGTGTTGCCCATTACGTTCGGGCCCTTCTCGTTGCTAAGAAGATAGAACTCGACCGGTGGAGGAGCCGGATGGCAAGGGGCTCCTTGAATTGACAGTTCCCTTCCTCCTCTCCCCTCCCGTTGGTGAAAGGAATTCCCTGATTTGAAGGCTCCGCAAGGCGGGAGAGTTCGGAGTCTAGCCCGAAGTAATGTGACAAACGGTTCCAGGCTAGCTCTCTGACGATGGGGATGTGTTTAGCTGATAGTCCGACGACGTACCGAACCGGGAGTCTAACACTCTGTGCGTAAATGTATTCACCTACCCTACCCCCCAAAAAAAAAGTCCTCATGTATTCCTCGGAGACTTGGGTTCTTAGCAAGAAAAATTGCGAACCCTTGGCCGAGTTCGAGAGCATAATCCTCCGAAGAATTTTTGGCCCCTTACATGAGGATGGACGATTCCGTAGCCTACATAACGACGAAATCTATGAGCGATACCATGACCGTCCCGTTGTGGATAAAATCCGGCTCAGTAAATTACGATGGACGGGTCACTTAATCGGTATGGATGAGGATGATCCCACCCGGAAAGTCTATAAGGGCAATATCTATGGTAGAAAAAGAAGACGAGGCAGACCCTGCCTAAGATGGAGCGATGGCGTAGGTCAGGACGCCAGAGAGCTTTTAGGGATATCGAATTGGTGGACCTCGGCGCAAAACCGGGATGTCTGGAGTTCCTTATTAAGGCAGGCCTAGACCGGATACCGATTGTTGCGCCGTTAATGATGATGATGAATTATGTTTAGGTTCTCATGCAGGTAGACAGGATGTGGGCTGTTTCATGGCAAAGTGTAATCCTCACAATGGGTTTTGCGTATAATCGGATGCGATGGGGAAACACGTCTAGGCGGCTGTAATGGTAATGGTGAGAGGCTTATGCATTTTTGTCACAGCGAGCTCCTCGTTATAGGTGGCCTATTTTGCAAGCATAGAACTTGCCATAAAGTCAGTTGGGTTTTAAACTGATCGACACCGTATGAGCAATCAGATTGGCCACTTTGCGATCAACAGTAGATTTAGGAGTTGTCACTTGGATGTACGGAACAAGAGAGGTCCTGACATCGTTTCGAAGTTGCTCACCATCTGAAGGTCGCTTAAAATCGCTTGCGTGTCGCATCCGCTACTTGTCGAAGGATTGGAAAGCTGCGACCCCCAAGTTCAGCATCCAGCTGTCGCTCGACAGTGGAAGAGCTATGTTACTGATGGGAAGGCTAGTATAGTATCTCGCCTCCAAATATCGAAAAACATTGCTATGTAGGTCGTCGACCACTTCCCGAAAGGGAATCACAAGATTTGGCTGACTAGGGTCGTGAGAATGGATTGGTGAACGGAAGGGATTGAAGACTTTTTTGACCGCTTCAAAACCCTAGACCACATCACAAAAGAACTTGGATGTGTATGTGTGTCAAATCCTTTTCTTACCTCTACGCGGTAGTGGCTGGGAAATGTATCTGAAGACAACGAGAGAGGGCATTATTCAATACTTGGGAACAATGAACATGGCATACGGGAATAGAACACGATCTGGAACTTGATTTTAATTGTTGACCTTAAACTGATGTTTACAGTATTCCGCAACCTGACCACATAATGTGAAATCCTATATGGCTTACAGGCTATTGCTGTAGCATTGATAATGGTATTGAGTGGGAACCCAGCTATCATGTGTACGAATAATCTTAAAATCGGTCGAGGTGCCAGAGTACGGAAGAAGTCATTCCATTCAGTAAGGTTAAGTAAGGAACTTCAGGAATCCCGATTTTACGCCGCGGATCATCAATTTGATATCCTTAAAAACTGTCTGGTAACTCATATTGTGTGTCAGGATAGCTGAGTGATTAGAGCACAAGGCTGCCATACGGAAGGTCGCGGTATAAATCTCACTAGTGGCAGTGAGGTTTGTATCGTGATTTGACGTTGGATACCAGTCGACTCAGGTGGATCAGGAAAAGAGATAAAGTACAGTTATAGTTGTTCCACTATTTTAAATCCTATCTGATCTCTCTTGGTGACATGACCCGCCACCAGGTGAGCAAGAAAATTTATCTAATGTCGTTAGAAACAACATGATCGGATTGAGGCAGGGACGGGCCCCGGTCTTGTCGAAAAATGACCCAGGGTTTTTGAAACACGGACGGCGTCAGGACGTAAGTAAGTTAATCCGAGCAAAACAAATATGTGTCTGCACGCTAAATGTTGGCACCCTAACTGGGAAGACCGACGCGCGCAATGAGAGTAGCGACCGTATAATCGATTTAGCGGACGCCCATGACTTTGTGCTAATGAATATATAGTTTATCAAACGATTGCCTCATTTTCCTACATTTTATAGTGGGAACAGTAAAACACGAACGGACCATTACAAAAATCTTTACGGTAAACTGGACACTCAGGATGGCGAGAGAGTTCTGTATCGACTTGCCAAAAGCCGAAACGAACGCCCACAGGATATCGACCACTTCTGTTGCGTTAATGACAAGAACGGTAGTCTGCTTACCAACTTCGAACCGCGGCAAAAAGATGGCGGGAACATTTCAAAAAGATTTCAACTGAAGAATTTGTTTATTCTCCACTTCCACAGTCATTGCCGACATTTGGACCAGTTCCACGTTTCAACGAAACCGACGTCGAAGAGGCAATAAAACGAATGAAATCGGGGAAAGTCACAGGACCTGACGACATCGCATCTAAGCTCTGGAAAGCGAAGAGCTGGGACCCAACACTGTAATCAGGTTATTCAGAAAGGTAGATCACCATCTGACTTGCAAGAAAGTACCATAGTTCCAATATGAAAAAAGAAAGGTAGCCCAACAGAATGTTCAAATTACCTCTCGATTCGGTTACTTTCCCATACCATGAAGATTTTTGAACGCATTCTTGGCAACTGTTGTCACGCAATCGTTGAAACAACCTTGAATCAAGCCGGATTCGTCAAGAACTGTTGAACTATTGACGTTGCGTCAACGATTATTATTTATTGTGGAAGGCTCAGTGTTCACTCTCACCTGATAGTTAGAGGGGATTCTAGGCTGTATTTTCATTCGAGCCCGGAGCACCATTCCAGAGAATGATCCGAGTCCATACTGGTCCCCTATATGTTGTGACATTCATAAAGGCTGAGAAGTGGCGGCGTTCAATTAATACGTGGTCCATTTGGTTGGAGAGGCCTGGAGAAGCCAACATTTATTTGTGGACAGCTTTTCGCGCATACCAACCGCGTAAACAATCCGCAGTCCAATATCATATGTGGTTTCACACAATATAAGCTGAGGGAGCTCAATGGTCGTTAAGTCCGGGTTCCGTCCCCACTTTACTTTCTTATGGTTGCCTTTGACTCCTTGGTGGGGTCCAGCGCGTCAACCACACCAGCGCGCCGTTACTCGTTGCTACCTGAAATGAGCTTTATCTTTCCCCACGACCTCCCGCGTCGTGCGCCAAGTGCCCTTTGGGGCTACTCAGTCGTCAGCCATTTAGAGAGAGCGTATTCATCTGCATGCCATAGCACGCAATGCAATTGTCACCCCACGTTAATGTGTGACTTATTTACTGCCACTTCAAGTTCTTCATTTGAGACATTGTGAGGCCAGCGTACTCCGATGATAGGACGCAGACAGGTATTGACTGGCACTTAAAGCTTTCGAGTAACAGTGGAAATCACTTTCCATGTGCTACACAGAAAAAATACAAGAACATAATAGTCTCAACTTAATCTTGGTGCTGACATAACTGCATTTCCAGATTTTACCCGAGGCTACGAAAGCGGATCTAGCGTTCTTAATACGCCGAGGAACATATAGTTCGGAGCCGGTGTCGGCAGAAACCACGCTTCCTAAATATACATGGTCCATGACCCGATGAGAAAGCAAACAGATGTCATCAGCGTAGTCGAAGTGTTTGAGGAAAGATGTTATCGTCAATTGAATTCGTCCACATCCTCCTGACAGGGCAGCGCGGCAGAATTCAACCCTGGCCGACTCCGCTTTGCAACTCAAAATCTTCTGAGATTTTACCTCGGGGCAACGCGTAATATTCTGCGCCATCATATATTGATAATATCAATTATCCCATACTATGTAGAACACTCTAGATGCACTCCCTGTTCACGCTGTCGGAAGCTTTCTCGAAATCGATGCAGAGCAGGTGGGTCGAGGATCTAAATTCCAATGTGATCCGTAGAGTGTTGATGTGGTTGATGCAGGAGGATCCGTAGCGGAAACCAGACTGCCCTCTGTTGATCACGTTTTCCAGCTATTCTTTGATTCTTTGCATGATTACTTTAGCTATTATCCTACATCGGCGGGGAGCATGCTGATGTCCCTCTAATTGTCACACTCGAAACGGATTCCCTTCTTTGGAATCTTTACGATCATCTCCTTCTTCCGCTCTCTGGGAAAGGTTTTATTTTCAAGTTTTCCGTACGAGTGAAAGCAGCACATCTGAAGTAACTGCAGGTGCAGCGATAAATAATTCTGTGGGAGACCGTCAAGGCCAGCGGCTTCATTCCGTTTGAGTACATTGATGGCCTAAATGTTGCTTCTGCTTCATCCTCAAAAGTAGGAACTTCACCGGATGTAATACGGTTCATGAGCCTGGTGAAGTCTTCTTTCCGCCTCTTCAGTTGTTCATCATCATGGATGAGAAGTTAACCGTTAGCGTCCTCTACAGGATTTTCGACCACATGAAAAATCTCTCGTAATGTAGTATACAGGTCTGTAGCATCATCCGCTTCCCTGAGCGGCGCAATAACAAACTCTCCTTTGTCACGGCGTACGCTACACTTCTCGGGATTTCGCTGGTATTGGAATTCGAGAAATCCGACAACGGTCAGTAGAGACGTCAACCTCTTCCGTTCATCGATCCACTTCGACGACTCCGCAGTCAGCCAGATCTTATGACATCCTTTCCGGACGTGGCAGACGACCTATGCAGCACCCGAGAAAAGGCCATTTGGGATGGCAGCCCAATGCTCATCGATATTCTCAGGAGCGTTACACAGTATATTTGCCATTTGGTCGGCAATATAGCTCTCCCATTGTCGAGTGGTACCTGGGTTGTACAAGCAGTCGATGTTGAACTTAGGGGGTCGTAGCTTCCCAACCTTACGAGAAGTGGCGGACGCAGCCCGCTAGCGAACGTAATTCACTATCAGATGGTTAAGTCCATGGGGTTTTAACATAGGTACCTGTCGTGGAGACTTAATCCTACGGTCTTCGTAAGACACGGATTGATTTTGGGACCACAATCAGAGCCCCGCTGTGATAAGCAACAACGGTACCAGTCTATGCAAGTGCATGGCTTAGCATTCATACTGGTGGATGCAAGACCTACCTAAATCTCTACCGAACGGAGTACGGCACCCGTGTTGAAACGCAACACCCGCCGCGGCCCGAAGGTCTCTTCTCGCTTGAACATCACCAACAACCCCCATGAAGTTCCCACTAGGGGGCCAACCGCAAACAACCGAGCTGTACTCATATACGACAGGAATTCTCCCGAAGTATATGAGTCCAGGGTCTACCCCAGTTCCCATGGTACCAGTATACCCCTGGTAAGGTTTCGTGGCCGAAGCCACTTCAGATGAGTCCCCGTGCAGACTCGGGTCTGATCGCCCTGATTAAGCCTTGGAGCATCCGCCTACTGCATGATGGCCGGCAAGCCAATGCGATACAGCGTTTCCCGGTGCCCCCACTATGGAGGTTCTCCTCGGCCACAGCCGACAGGGTTGCCGCCCCGCCTTCCTCCCCGCCACCTCAGAGCACCACTATCAGATGGTGATCCCTTTCGAGGTCGATGTCAGCTCTTAAATTGTAATTGATCGTATGGCGTCGGTCTGTTGAACTCAAATTACCTTAAGGTAGGCCACCAATGACGAAGTTGTAGTTGCATAAATCGACGAATGTCCTTTCATTACTATTGCGTTCGCCAAGACTGTGTTTCTCCATTATATATTCGAGCAATGTGTGGTCAGATCTCACTTTGGCATTCAAATCACCCATTACGGTCAGAATGTCACTTTAAAGAAGCTTCCCTTGAACCGCATTTAATTGTTTGCAGAAAGAATTCTTCTTCACTATATCGCAAGTTTCCATTAGTACGTAGCATTGTACAGTTGTGATACACCTTAACCTGGACCGGAATCTAGCAGTTAGAAGTCTGTCAGAAACCGGCTCCCGGGTCAAGAGAGCGTGCCTTGCGGCATCCGTCAGAAGCAACACATCGGATTAACGTCTACTACCATTTGGATTTCCAGAATACACATTGCTGCAAGAGGAAGAGGAGTACCCTCGAGAGTCACACCCTCTTACTTCGTTTAGACATAGAATGTTCAGCTTACATCGTTGGAATCCTTTGCTGAAGTCGGAGAAAGCGCTGTTGTCGAGGAGCGTGTGCACATTCCAGAAACCAATAATAGTTCATTTTCCATAGCTAGAGGTCGTAGTAGTGAGGTCAGTCCTTATTCGAGGCGTTGTTGACGTTTCGGCAGCAGTAAGTTTCATAATTTCTAGGTTGCTATTACGCAAAGTTCTATCTTTTTTTGTTGCTTCTTACGACAATCAGGGAAAACTTTGATTGTATTCTTAAGCCCAAATTCACATGCAATTAAAGACTTGGCCGTTGCTGCCCAATATGTCTTTACAGATATTTGAATTCACGAGTAGGGATCGTTAGAAGATACCTCGGAAAATCCTTTCCCTTTAAAATAGGGATAACTCGGGGGTGGTGTTTTGCCCGGAGATGATTTGCTTGGAAGCAGTTTCCCCGGAGGCAGTTTACCTGAAGAATTTTTGGCTGGAGGGATTATTTTGTCCGTAGGCATTGTTTTGTCCGGAGGCTGTTTGTTGACCGAAGACAGATACTTACCCGCAGGCAAGACTTTAACCTTAGCAAGTGGCGTCGACTTTAACCGGGGGTCAGGAGTGCTAACAGAAGGGGACTGCTTCGGTTCGTCCGTTAACCACTGGATCCCAAATGGGTTGGTTCTCGCTTGAATAAGTTGAGAATCATCATGATCGAAGTGTTTTTGTTTTGTTGTTTGGGCTTTTAGTTTTTTCATAGTTGGCTGCCACGGTCTTTGTTTTACCGGGGAAAGTAAGTCGATCTCGTCAGAACCCCTTTTTGCCGACAGAAGGGTGGTTAGAACTAAGGGTAGCCTGGTACCCAAAGTTCACATTCCACGGCCACTTCTTAACCCCTGTGACCATTGAGCCCTCGGTACGGTAGTCACACCTTGGCTTAGGGTTTCGATTACTGCTTAGCTTCAGGTATCACCTCTGGTTTCTCGGAAGATCCTTCTTACTGAACTCCCTCACCACGATAAAGTAGGTCGTCGACGGAGCAACGTCAATAGTTACATGGCAGACCCAATGGAATAGCTAGAAGAAAGCTCCCCTCTCATTCCAATAATTGAGACTGTACGTAGTTACTGTCTGGCCACAGTGGTTAACGAAAATACCTATAAAGATTTGATCACGGCTGGTCTCTAGCATATCTCACTTGCCCAGGCCAAGAAGAAAACGCTGAGCATGCAATATTTTGTTGCAGATACTGACCATGTGTTTCAAGATGTAGTGATATTCTTGACAAACTCTAGAAAGAGCCCGTATCCTGAAAAGGGAAAGGCGAACGATAGCCACAGAAGAATAACCACATATTTAATTGCTAACCGGCACCGCGCATTAAGACCTGACGATAGTTCCGCGGAGAGGGCGCTTGAAGCGGTACTTAGGTGTGGTTTCGTTCGTACGCGCGGACTTTCGGTTAGGAATCGTGCATGTCGGCAGTTTCACCTGATGTTTTTCGAAATATCCTTTTGCTTTTGTTAATATTCATCTATATCTTCTTCCAGATTCAAAGTAGTGTGTCGGTCGCTTTAAGCCAATTTTGGAATTTTATTTTATTTATCGTCTTCTGCTCGGGAATGGAACCTGAAGTTGAAATTAGTAGGAAAAGGTTAATGGAAAGCTGAATCGACTAAGGAATCTATTAAGTCAGTTTAACAGGAATTACAAAATGATCTGGAAGAAAAACGACGCATAATTTACTGGAGTTCCTAGAATGATGCGCAAAACCTGACAAACTTCATTGCAAATGAAGTGAAATAATAGGAAGAATCAAAGAAGCATTTCATGCCGTCTTTACTCGATAAATTTATAGGAAAATAATATCAAAAAGAGTAAGGTAGTGTGGTTGAAGAAAGTAGGATTCGTTCTAGATCAAGTCTCGTATGCATTTGCATACAGTGTAAAGGAATAAGTGTTGATACTCCTATTTGATTCACTTTTATTTAATTTATGCTTGAACCACCAGAGCTCCGAATTTTCACATGAAAAGCATATTTTTCCATGTTTTTTGTTGTGTTCGAGTTCATTTTATCGGAAATCACCTGGTCATGGGGAGGAGGGGGAGGAGTTTAATCGAGCGTAAAGGAAATGAAACTCGTTCTTCATAGCACTCCATCGAATTTGTGATGCTCTTGAAGGATAGCGTTTCCGGGTCGAATTTTTCGGTTGTTCTCGGAATATCCTTGCCGATATTGTGTAAACTCAAACATTAACATTTCTCAGTAGCAGGCAAGGGAGGATCGAAACGCGGGAAACTGCAATTTTCAATGTTAATATTTTAAATACCTCTCGAGGGTCTCGTCAAACGGAGCTTGGAAACAAACAAGCCAACTCAAAACACAATCATCGACTACAGTGCTAGAAATAAACGACAGGATAGTCCTTTCCCCAACTTGATTTTCTTACTTTCTTTTTCCTGAGGAAATCTGTGGATTAGTTGGCTTCCCGAATTTTGTCTCTGGATATTATCAGGATGTACTGCGTGTGTAAGTTATTCCGAACTTTTATTTGCTCGGTGTTGTCCCGCGGATATATTTGCGCTTTGCAGAAAATTAGCCACGGTCGACATTCCAGAGCATGCACTGTGAACCCTACATTCCAGTATCCTGACATCAAGCGGCATCCGCAGTAGAAGCAGCACCGGCGAGAATTCATTAATGAGAAACAACTTTCAACCTTTGTAAGAATTTTCCATGGGCATTAACCCCCGCGTCTGTAGCAGGCAGAGGGAAGGCAATAGGTAACATGGGAATTGCTGCCGAGGCCCCAACGCGGGTAAGCAGTTGATTGTACAGACGTCGAACAACCCGCAAGTTCTGTTTCCAGCATCCTGGACAAGAAAATGTTGAAATTCAAAAGTTTAAGCTGTGCAATTTTTGAATGTGGTGCGAACTCAAAAAATGCACGACATGAACCCAAATGTACGAAGAAAAGAAATTCACGAGTAAAAATGAAAATGAAACCGAGGAGACCCAAACAACAGGCATGACTCAGCAGAAGGCAGGGACTTAGGGAGTCATCAAGATTTTCGGGCAGAACAGCTCCCTGCCAACCAATTTTCCTTCTCTTGACAACGGGTATCCTCACCTCAATCTCCCCTCGCTAAGATTTTTTGCAAATACTGTGATGCCGAGTAGATTGATATGTAAGTAGGTGCAGCAATTATTGTACGTGGAAAACATCCAAAGATGGCTTTAATGTTACCGTTCGCTTCCAGTATTTGGTTTCAGGCTCTAATGTCGTGACTCCACTGTTGCGACCAGTGCCAAACTGCCGAAGCCCAAACAGGATGCCGAAATGAAAAAGTCGGACAATAGGTGCGTTCTGCTTCCTATCTGCCCTCAACAAACCCTTCGAACCGAACAAAACTCTTAATAGGATTTCTGTTTGCAGGTCGTCCTTTTTTCAAGTAGTTAACAGTTGAGTCGATTGCACATACAAAAAGTTAAACGATCTATTGATTTTTGAGATTTTTAGTCTATTGTATGGAGAGTCTCGATTGTTGTCGAAGGAGGGGTAGGTGGTGTACAGCAGCAGACGGTGAATAGGATGAAAAACTTAAGCAAACACCGAACATTTCCAGCATGAATGGAAGGAGTAAGAGTCAATAGGACTAGAGGATGGAACGAAAGAAAAACATTCTTGGCTCTAGACGAAATTCGGGGCCTCAGTGATGATGATGTTCGATGAAGTTTTGAAATTATATTCTGGTCATGGTATCCTTCAGGAAGATGAAGCGGAAGAAGAATGGCGAGACACGATTTTCGGATGTAATGAAGTGGTCGCGTTAAAATTCAGTCGGTGTGCTCCAAGCATCCAATACATTCTCAAGCTGCAAAGTTGTTCTAGGACAATTTCGCGTTCCAATTATGAAATACAATCAGGATGTCGGGAAAATGAACTAATGCAATTGGTTTTAACCTGATGTGCAATGTATTTTATTTTTTTATTACTCAAACCATCCCTAATGACTGACAAATGAAACTGCTGGCACAGGTTTAACCCCGCCAAATTTTTAAGGTTTTTAAGTATACACAAAACCAGTTTAGTCTGTGGTTATTAGTAAATAAGTAATAATGCGATGATTTGCTATCTAAATAGCTATCATGAACTTAGCAGTAATTGTTGAACTACCAAATTAGATAGATAGTTTATCGACAATGACTTAGAGGTGGGGCACAGTCTGATTGTGCTTTAGGTTCAGTTTACATAATTCAGGTAGTCCTCACATCACTACCCAGTGGTGGACGCTCGAAACTGTCGTTATTCAAGCAAAGAGTGTGCAGAGCTGGACAGGAAGTTGGTAAATTCAGTCGACAAGGATCTATTTTTTTGCTGGTCATGTTTCTGGGGCAAGCGGGTATGGCGGCGCATGAACCAAACCAACAGTTCGGGGCCGATTTCTCGTGCCTCAAAAAGAGTGCTAATTGGATCCCGAGCTAAGATGGCAGAGCTCACGCCGAGGGCTGCTTGGCGAAGTGGAAGCTTGGTCTCTAATATGCGGAACATGAATACCTTCGGCACCTTCAGATTTCATTAAGATTCTTATCTTGGTGGCAGAGCTAGAAAGGGAAGAAATAATTGCCGGGCTTCTCCTGGGAAAAACATGGATTCCAATTTAAAACCAAAATAAGTCGGTATGCCGGAAGCTCAACCCTTCAGGGTTTGTGCTCAGCTTGTGTGAGAAACTTTCTATGTATGGTTTTCCACTCGTATACAGCTTAGAATTCAAAATATTCCTTGGTATGGCTTCAACCTCCAACTCCGCAGTTTTGAAGTGAAATTAAATTACGTAAAATTCAAAATTATGAATCTCTGGATTTTTTTCGAATTGCTGGAGGAATAGTTAATTGTCTAGCCTTCGATCAACCTGGTACTGAGCAACACGAATTGCTCAGAGGGCGGTAGGTAGGAATTATCAGGGACAAAAGGTGCATGTTTGCAAGGCAGCCCGCAAAAACCTCAAGCTTGCCATCCAGCGGAGTAAGAAGGAATGTGCTCGGAAGCAGATGTAAATCCATGGGCGCGCCAATAGAATTGTAATGGTTCGGGTGAGAGATCAGTCATTCCTACAAATCATGTGCCCTACTCTCTTGTTGAAAACCACCCAGGAGTTAATGACGGACAAGCTGCTGGAGATCTGCAGCAAAAAAGATGATAACAAAGCTCCGGGCCTGAACGGCATACTGAACAGAGGCTTTAAGCTTACGGTGGAGTTCAGACCAAATTGTTCGAAGCGTGCATGCCCATTGATATTCTCTACAGTATGGAAACTGCAGAAGCTGGTATTGCTGCCTAAAGGCTGGTAAACGTCTAGGTGAACCATCCTCTTATAGATCCCTATGTCCCCTGAAATGTTGTTATGATCGACAGTATGGGTTCCATAAAGCCAGATCAACCGTTGATGGTATCAAAATGGTTACTGGTTTGGTCGAAAATGAAATTCAAGGAACGAGCACTACCCGCAGATATTGCATGGTGATGACCCTGGACGTTCTTAGCAAGAATAATTGCGAACACTTGGCCGCGTTCGAGAGAAGAATCCTCCGAAGAATTTTTGGCCCCCTACATGAGGATGGACGATTCCGTAGCCTACATAATGACGAAATCTATGAGCGACACCATGACCGTCCCGTTGTGTATAAAATCCGGCTCAATAGGTTACGGTGGGCGGGTCACTTAATCCGTATGGATGAGGATGATCCCACCCGGAAAGTCTATAAGGGCAATATCTACGGTAGAAAAAGAAGACGAGGTAGACCCTGCCTAAGATGGAGCGATGGCGTAGGTCAGGACGCCAAAGAGCTTTTAAGGATATCGAATTGATCAACCTCGGCGCAAAACCGGGATGTCTGGAGTTCCTTATTAAGGCAGGCCTAGACTGGACACCGGTTGTTGCGCCGTTGATGATGACGGTCATGACCCTGGATGTAAGCAATTCATTTAATTTGACCAACCGGTATTTTATTTGAAAGTGCCTGGCGACAAGTGGTGATTTCACCTATCTCACAGCTATCGTCAATAGTTACCAACGAGAACGAACACTCACGTATGACGACGAAGATGGTTGTTTCAGCGGGTTTCTCACAGGGCTCCGTGTCAGCCCACTACTGTAGAACATCCTGTACAATGATGCACCTAACCTTCGGCGCAAGCCGCTGATGGCATATTACTTTGGTGAGATTGGTACAAATCGTCTCAATACGCGAATGATGACGTACATGACGCA